>NC_067483.1:68546238-68778738 GCF_947179515.1 Apodemus sylvaticus
ATTACAAACATGTGAACAGATGTTAGAATAATTTCATACAGTGCTGAGCATTTTGCAAAGAAAGACACATAAGAAATACAATGAGAGAGTCATACGTTCAGAAAGCTTCAAATGAAGCAGGAGTTTGGAAGGGAGACACTTTACGTGCCTTGGCAGGTTCCTTGTCATTCTTCTCTGAGCTTTACCCTTTCTGTCTTGTTGCTCCTTCTGAGTTCCTGTTCCTTTCCTTTGTGGGTACACTGGTCTATTCCCTGATGTTCACTTTAAACACGTACAAAAGGCTTGATACAAAAGGCAGGATCCCTTTTCTTTTAAGATTTATTTTATGTGCACAGGGTGTTTTGCCTTCATGTCTGTAGGTGCATTGCATGCATTCCTAGTACCCATGAAAGGCAGAAGAGGATGCAGAGCCCCTGGGACTGGAGCTACAGACTCCAGATAACATACAGTTAGCTTCTGTGTGTGTGCTGGGAACTTCACCTGGTCCTCAGTAAGAGCAGCAAGTGCTCTAACTACTAGGCCATCCCCTGTAGCAGATATTTTCATAGTAAGGCATTCTCTCTCTCTCTCTCTCTCTCTCTCTCTCTCTCTCTCTCTCTCCTCTCAGATTAAATATGAAACATGCACCACACACAACATAACCTCAGGAAAATACCCTTTCATTGTCTTAATAATGCCTGGTCTTAATAATTTCAAGATGGGAAATAACACCTATAGGATATTTATAGGGCCGTGAAAACCTATCAGTCTCCCCACACTCCCACTAGCTAGCATCATTTGAGAGTTTGCTATGTGCCACATACATTTTTAAGTGCTCTGAACTAATGAATTTGCCAACTGAACAGCCCTTGGGTTGAGCCATTCATTCGTGCGGGGATGTGATGGTAGTCCTCATTAGCCACTTTACAGACAAGGAACCGGGGCACTGAGAAGCTGGATCACTTTTAGAGGAGAGTAATTACAACAGTTCAGCCACCACTGTGTTGTCTATTACTTCATCTACACCATTCACCTTCCATGCCCTATACAGATTATATCACTATCTAAGCGTCATATTTCTCTACTGATTAACTGGGATTTTTTTTTTCAATTTAAGCATATCTTTACAAATCCACAAATATATGGGCAAGAATATATAATAGATATATTAAATATCTAATAGCCTAATTAAAATACTTTTCTGTGGATTGGATAGCATTATCTCAGGTAATACTAATGGTAAGGGATATCATTTCTATAAATGTCAATTATAGGTTATAATATATATATTATATGTTTATAATATATATTATATGTATATAATATATATGCAATGTTCATGTAAAATAACGTATCAGAGAAGATCAATTTAAAATGAGTAAAGAATGGAAAAGATAGGGCTGGAGAGATGGCTCAGTGGATAAGAGCACTTGTAACTCTTGCAGAGGTTCTAGGTGCAGTTCCAAGCACCAACATGGTGACTCACAACCCTTTGTAACTCCAGTTCTAGGGGATCTGACACTTTACCCTGGCCTCCTGGGGTACCGAAGGCATGTAGTGCACATGCACAAATGCAGCCATAACATTTGTACATATAAAACTAAAAGAAAAATTCTTCAAAAGGAGAAAAGATGTATTAGGGCTCCTGGTTTCATACTTTTCAGTCCTTGGTTTTTCGGCTCCGTGGCTGTGGTTTGTGGGGAGATGGACATTATCACAGTAGAGGATGGGGCAGAGCAAGGCTGCTCACGTCATGACAGAGAGAGCTAGAAAGAAAGGGGTCAGGACAAGATACGCTCTAGAATGACACCTTAATGACCTTGCATTCAGAGCCCAATGACATTTGCATTCTGGCGATCCAGCGCCACCTGCTGGAACCAAGCCCTCAAACAAACCTTTTCCGGTGCGGGTGTGGGTGCGGGGCGCATGCTTCTAAACCTCCACAGTATCAGACTAATTTTTCCTTGCATTTGTTACTTTAGGTGCACCAAATTGTCTACCCTCTTCTAAAAACACCAAGCTTTTCACTGTATTGTTATTTTTTGCCTTTAATTGTATTCGTGGCCGCTTTGGATGTGGACTTTTATATAGTCAAGAACGTGTTCTGGCAGGTAAGGAAACGTTCTAAAGCAGCTAACCATCTCTGCTCTGTAGAACTTCTAATTTAAAAGGGTCGCAGGCTGGGCAGGGTGGGGGTGGGATTAACGTTTGCTGAGGCTCCGCCAAGTTTAGGATCCGCGAAAATAGCGTATCAGTGTTGCCTGTGAGTCAAGGAAGCAGAGTTCACTAGAGGGTCGGGAAACACTTGCGTCTGGGTTTTCTGGTCCTAGTCCAGTTTCATCTCCACCGTCCCTAGTTTTTGTTGCCAGAGGTGTTGTTATTTATCTTTTTCCTCTTGTTCCTTAATTACACTTGTTGCGCTATTTTATTTCTGTTTTTCAGAGAACATTTGCCCTGTTTTGGTTTAACTCTGTTCTTTCTAGCATCTTGAATTAAAATCAATTGAATTGTAGCATTTTAATGGTATTTTGCATCTGCAGGGTGTAATTTTTTCCCCTTTTGCCTGACCTCATGTTTTATCTTTTAATATTTTAATTATTACTAAATTCTAATTTTTAAAAAGCTTTTTGGGGGCAGGGACACATTCATTCTTTTTTAGTTATGTAGTTTTGGCTGGCCCTGACCTTGATATGTAGACCAGGCTGACTTAGGATATACAAGGTTCTGCTTGTTGGGGCTAGGGCATGAACCACCATGTCAGCAGGGCAGGTAGTGTTGCAGTAGAGACGTGCAAGTAACCTGTGGTGTGTTAGGGTCCTTTGGGTGCTTTGTATCCACAAACCTTGGGTAATTTTTTGCCAGTTAAAAGTAATAAAGTAATGGCAAAAGGCATGACCCAGTCGGTAAGACACTGGCTGCTCTTCCAGAAGTCCTGGATTTAGGTCCCAGCACCCACACGGCAGCTCATAATCATCTGTAACTTCAGTTTCAGGGGACCCGATGCCCATTTCTGGCCTCCATGGGGTCTGGGTATTCAGGTAGTATAAATATACATACACAGATATACATACAGGTAGAACACCCATTCTGTAACATAAAAGTTTAAAAAAAAAAAACAAAGTTAAAAAGAATAAAATGGTGACTATGACCAAAATACATTGTGTCCATGCGTGAAATTCTCAAAGAATAAATTTAAAACTGTTATATTACTAAAAGTAATATAATAAAAGCAATCTATAATCCAAGATATGGGTCTTTCACGTGCGCAAGCGCAGTCGAGTTCTCTTTGGATAGCCGTAATGCTGTGTGGTGAATTGGTCCACAGGTCTTGCTAACGGGATTGATTAGTTTTGGCACAGCGTTTGCCATCATTTCGTATGTGGTTCTGAAGCTCAACGGGGACTCGTGGGACCTGCAGTGCTGTATGTTGTTCAGCATCACGCTGTGCGTCATTGACCCTCTTCACTCCGTCAACACGCTCAAGACCATCGGTACGCCGCGCCCCTTCCCTCGACTCGAAGATGCGAGGACATGTTACTGCCCCTGGGTTACAGTTTTTCTTGCGTGGTTTGTGGATTCAGCAGAGTAGAATTTATTTTCTCAAGGAGAATCGGGTTCTGAGTAACCTAGCACTGAACCCTATCACTCAGAGGTCACGGGGAGGCATCCTAGTGCTTTACATCCAGATTAAAAACTGGAGAAAACAATTTCCCTTAAAACCAAAACTATAAATGTACTACCTTAGGAAGAACAATAACAGTAATAGTGATGGTGATAATATCTCATCTGCATATTTTCAATTATTATTGTTTCAAGATTCCAAGGTGAAAAAAAAAGATTAGCCAGGTCCAGTTTTTTAATAATGATAATGATGGATGATGATGATGTTACTTAATATAATCAGTTTGTTTTTCCCCCCAATGGTTTATATTAAACAGTCACATCTATTTTATTCTTGAGACAGGGTTTCCCTATGTAGCTTTGGCTTACCTGAAGCTCACCACATAGACCAGACTAGCCTTGAACTCAGAGATCTGTCTGCTTTTGCCTTCTGAATGTGGCCTAACAGTTGCTTTTAAAATACAGGTTATGAAATACTATCAGTTTGTGTTTGCCTTAGGCTGCATAGTATACTACTGTAGGTCACGGCTTCTTAAGATTGGGGTTCATGTGTCTTAGGGGTGGTAGGCACACCACAAACGCATCAAGGCTCACTCTCTAGAGTAACGGGAGCTGGAGTTACCTTCTGAGATGACTGAAAAACAAAACCAAAAGCAAAACTAGGCACTGAACAAAATACAAGAAAAGGACAATTATCCAATAATGGACATCAGACACTGTAGGTCAGTGGGTCTTGAGAAATTGGGAGAGGGAGAAGAGAGAGGGGGAAAGGAGGGAGAGAGAGACAGACAGAAAGACACATAGAAATAGAGACAGACAGACACACAGAGACAGGCAGACAGCATAGCTCTTGCTTTAGCTTCCCATCTGGAGAGCCTTTCGGCCTTGAGGTGGAGAAAACTTAAGGTGCAACCTGGAGGTTTCCTTAGAGTTGAGCAGCTCCAGGGCTGGAAATCTGTGAGGGCTCAGACAACTAGAGTTCACAGAAAAGTTGCTTCAGGGATGAAGGCTGCTTTAAGGAAGAAGGGCAGAGGTCTGTGTCTGGATAGGAATCCATTGCTGCATGCTTGTGCAGTGGCCAAGGCTGGAGAAAGAAAATATATGAACGAGTAGAAGAACTAATTTCCTTCAGCTTCCCTACATCTTGGTAAAAAACAACCTCACTGTTCATGGTGCACAGATAGAACGCTAAGAATATTGTTGCCTCAATTGACTTAAGTGCTGTGGGCCAAGCATCCAGGTCCTCCTGAAACCCTGCCTGGGAGACCAGAGAATGAAGATAGGACAGAGAGACAAACAGACAGACACACACACACACACATTCACATGCACATACAAGTGTACACACAAATAATAAACCAGGATTGGGTGGGTGTTTTCTCAGTGCAGGGGGAGGAGTCAGCTAGTCTTGGTGGGTGGTCTTTGGTAGGTAGCTGCTGAGCCCACGCCATAGCACCCACACATTCACTCAGGACTTTAAACACCCAGGGCTTCCTCCACTTGCCACGTCACAGACTCAGCCTTAGATGGAAGGCTGTTCTGGTGTTACACCATGAAGCTTAAAGCAAGACTCACAAGTTGGGTGTGGTGATGTACACTTTTAATCCCAGCACTAAGAAGGCAGAAGGCAGATGGATCTCTTTTATTTGCATTGCAAGTTCCCGACCAGCCAGGTTCTATATAGTGAGACCCTAGATCCGAGTCATTTGATTGGGCTATGGACCATTCTTGTGATGTATTGGGCAAAGAATGTGGCTACCTTTTGTCCTTGACTTTATGAAGTTAAACTTTTTCTTTATTTTTTTCTTCTTCCTCTCCCCCTTCTCTTCCTCCCTCCCTCCTTTCCTTCCTTCCTTCCTTCCTTCTTTTCTTTCTTTCTTTCTTTCTTTCTTTCTTTCTTTCTTTCTTTCTTCCTTTCTTTCTTTCTTTCTTTCTATTTTCTTTTGAGACAGGGTTTCTCTGTGTAGCTCTGGCTACCCTAGAACTTGCTCTGTAGACCAGGCTGGCTCTCAATTCAGAGATCTGCCTGACTCCGCCTCCCAAGTGCTAGGACTAAAGGTGTGCACCACTATGCATCCCTGCCCCCACCTCTCTGTCTCTCTTTCCCTGTCTCTGTTTCTGTCTGTCTGCCTTTCTTTTTCTTCATTAATTGAAAATATTTTTTAACAAACAGTATATTCTGGTATTCTGTTCACAGTTTCTCCTCCCCAGGTTCTCTCTACCTTCTTGCTCATCTTTCTTTCTCTCTCATTAGAAAACAAACAGGAAAACAAAACAAAACAAAAACCTTGAGGGCAAAACAAACAAGGCGGGGGGGGGGGGGGGGGGGGGGAAGCAGAGCCAAAGAAAAAACACACACATGCATTCACACAGAAAACTCATAGAAGTGCAAAACTAGAAACCATACTATATGATCAAAAGACTTATATGGTTAAAAAAAAAAACTCCAAAAATACTATTGGGTTCCTTTTGTGTTAGTCATCTACTGCTGGATGTGGGGGTCTGTCCTTAAGTAGGGTTTTATACCCAATGAGATTCTTTTGGAGAAAACATTTTTTTTCCTTTGAAAATAGTTGGAGATAGTTTTCAAAGGAAAGGTTTGAAATGAGGGTTGTGTCTACTTCCCCACTCAGTGCTGGGCTCCTTTTGGCTTAGTCCTGTGGAGGTTCTGTGAATGCTGCCACAGTCTCTGTGAGTCATAGGAATGCCAGCCATGTTGTATTTAGAAGGCCTTGCTTTCTTGGTGTCGTCTACTGACTCTTACAGTTTTTCTGCCTCTTCTTTGGCAAAGTTCCCAGAATCCGGAGGATTTGATGAAGATATTCTATTTAGGACTGAGGGTTAGGCAAAGAGATGTCCAGACAGTCTAATATTGACTCTGTCACATGGTCACTGATAATCACTCTTCTGAGGTCTAAGTGGAAGAGAACAAGCAGACCAAAAGGAGACACAAAAAATGTAGAGTTTGGGGAAAGAAGCCCTGGGAAATGTAATCTTGGAGCCCAGGCTTGGGTTGAAGCAGAGGCCTGATGAGAAAAGGGAGTGGAGACCTCAGGGTGAGACCCCTCCACCACCCCACCCACCCCCTCGCTAATCCTGCAGTTTGTGAAAATAAAAAGTCAGAGGGATTCTCTGGTCTTAAGAAACAGCAATGAATCAAAGCATATGGAGATATTAATTCAAGGAGGAAGTCAGTCTCTATCCTAAGCAGGCTGCTGAACTTGGCAGTGTTGGCCATGTGGTTCTGACGTTAGAGCCAAGAAGGATACATGAATAAATGGGCTCTGGAATCTTCCTCCAAGCTTAAGGAAAGCCACTGAGGACAGGAATATATGTGGCAAGGGACTCCCTGCTTGGGGTCCCTGAGAGACCTGGGTTGTTGGAGTCTCCAAAATGTTAGATGTGCCAGAGCTGTGGGATACTTGCCAAGGGAAGCTGTACACAGGCAATGGAACCAACTCAAGAGAGCAAGTGTGTTGCAGCCAGTAATGGTGGAGCCTTCTAAACCCTTCAACATCAAGTGTGGAGCTACAGGTTTTAGAGTTTGCTCTGCCAAGGCTTGGTCTGAATTTGGTCCAGTATTTCCATACTATGCCTCCATCCTGCCCTTTTGGAGTGGTAATATATAGTCTGTGTCATTGTGTGTTGGAAGTACATAATTTACGTTTTTATTTTACCGGGGGTTACAAATAAGTGATTGCCTTGCAACTCAGCAGAGACCTTGGATGTTGGGTTTTAAACTGTGTTGAGACTGCAAAAGACTGTGGGGACTTTTGAAGTTGGACTAAAAGCATTTTTTTTTTTTTTTTTTTTTTTTTTTTGCTTTGAGATAGGCATAGTATATGGGGCCAGGGAGTAGGATGTGGTAGTGTGGATGAGAAATGCCCCCGTAGGCTCATTTATTTGAATATTTGGTCCTCAGTAGGGCAGTTTGGGAAGGATTAGGAGGTGTGGCCTTTTGCAAAAGGTATGTCACTGAGGGGAGGGCTTTGAGATTTCAAAAGCCCATGCCTTTCCTCATCTCTCTGCCTTGTATTTGAGGGTCAGGTGACTCTTAGTTTCTGCTCCAGCCCCACGCCTGCCTGCCCGCTGCCATGCTCTCTGCCATGATGGTCATGGACTCTACCCCTCTGAAACTGTAAACCCAAGATAAACTCTTTCTTCTATAAATTGCCTTGGTCATGTTGTCTTATCACAGCAGTAGAACAGTAACAAAGATACAGACTGACTAGAAAGGGGGAAGGAGAAGGCCAGTTGAATGTTAGCATTTATTTTTCTCAGCTTCTTGACTCAGAACGGGAAGCCTGTATAGCCCTGCTGTGAATTCCTCATCGTGATAGACGCTATCCTCAAACTGTGAACCACATTAACCTTTCTTTCCTTGATTCCTTTCTTTCTTTTTTAATCTGTGTGTTGGAGTGTGTGAGTATGTGTATATGCAGCCAGTGCCTTAGGAGGCCAAGAGAAGGCTTCAGAAACCCTGATACTGCAGCAGGTAGTTGTGAGCTATCCAGTTTGGGTGCTGGGAAGCAAATCCAGAGAGTCACAGACAGTTGTGAGCTGCCATGTGGGTACATTTTGAACCCAGGACCTCTGGATGAGCAGTCAGTGATCTTAACCTCTGGGCTATCTCTCCAGACCCCTTAGGTTGTTTCTTGTCAGGTATTTTCTAACAACAAGGAAAAAAAACTAATTAAAATAATTAAAAGTGCTCCATTGTCTGGCTCTGAGATTACCCTGTCATCCCAAGGAGCCTTATGGAACCCCAAGAGTGTCCTGCTTCTCTGTGAAGGCCTTCAGGGGGCACCAGGAAAAACCAGCCTGGAACCAGCCACTACCAATCCCTTGCCGATTGCATCCACCTGGGGCACAGGCAGCAGCAGTGAGCTGAGTGCTACCTTCTCACCAATATTGTCTGGACTATGCCTTCCGGAGAAGTCCTGATCACACCAGGATCATCCAGCCAATACCAGGGCCAACAAGATGGCTCAGAACAGTATAAGAACAGAATCCACAAGAGCCAGGGAAATATGGCACCACTAGAGCCCAGCTATCCTGCTATAGCAAGCCCTGCGTATACTAACACAGCCAAAGCACAAGAAGATGACCCTAAACTCAATCTTACAAAGGTGATAGAGGCCTTTAATTAACACATCCCTTAAAGAAATACAGGAAAATGCAATCAAACAGGTGAAGAAAATGAATAAAGTTGTCCAAGAACTGAAAATGGAAAGAGAAACACAAATTGAGGCAATCCTGGACATGGACAACCTAGGAAAGAGAATAGGAACTACAGATGCAAACATCACAAACAGAATACAAGAGACGGAAGAATCTCAGGCATAGAAGATACCATAGGAAAAATTGATACATTGGTCTTAGAAAATGAAAAATATAAAAAGTTCGTGCCACAAAGCATCCAGGAAAATTGGGATACTATGAAAAGACCAAACCTAAGAATAATAGAAATTTAAGAAGGAGAAAACCCCCAGCTTAAAGGCCAAGAAAATATCTTTAACAAAAATCATAGAAAGAAAGAGAGGCCTATAAACATAAAAGAAGCCTAAAGAACACTAAATAGATTGGACCAGAAAAGAAAATCCTCTAGCCACATAGTAATCAAAACACTAAATGTACAGAACAAAGAAAGAAAGAAAGAAAAAGACAAAAGAATGTAAAACCGCAAAAAAAAAAAAAAAATCAAAGAAAGTCAAAGAATGAAAAAGATGCAAGGAGAAAAGGCCAAGCAACATATAAAGACAGAACTATTAGAATTACACCTGACATCTCAATAGAAACTCTAAATGCCAGAAGGGCCTGAGCAGATGTTTTGAAGTCTCTTAAGAGACCATAGATGCCAGTTCAAACTAGTATAACTAGCAAAACTTTCAATTACCATAGACAGAGAAAGGAAGATATCCAATGACAAAACTAAATTTAAAAATATCTTTCCTCTAGTTCAGTCCTACAGAGGTTATTAGAGGGAAAACTCCAATGTAAGGGAGTAACCACACCCAAGAAAACACAAGAAATAGATAAGTTCACACCAGTAAAACCAAAGGAAGGGAAACACACACACACACACACACACACACACAGTACTACCACCAACATCAGGATAACAGGAACTAACAACCACTGGTCATGAGTATCTTTTACCATCAATGGATCCAATCCCCTGATAAGACACAGACTGACAGAGTGGATGAGTAAACAGGGCCCCGTCATTCTTCGGTAAACAAGAAACTTACTCAACAACAAAGCTAGACGTTTCCTCAGCATAAAGGGTTGGAAAAAGGTTTACAAGCAAATGGACCCAAGAAACAAACTGGAGTAGCCATTCTAATATCTAAAAAAAAAAAATAGGCTTTCAGCTAAAATTTATCAAAAGAGATTCAGAAGGACACTTCATACTCATCAAAGGAAAAAAATCCCCCAAGATGACACCTCAGTTCTGAGCATCTATACCTCAAATGCACGTTCTTAAAAGAAACTTTACAAAAGCTTGAATTGCACATTAATAGTGGGAGACTTTGACACCTGTACTGGCTGGTTTTGTGTGTCAACTTGACACAAGCTGGAGTTATCACAGAGAAAGGAGTTTCAGTTGGGAAGTGCCTCCATGAGATCCAACTGTGGGGCATTTTCTCAATTAGTGATCAAGGGGGGAGGCCCCTTGTGGGTGGTACCATCTCTGGGCTGTATTCTTGGGTTCTATAAGAGAGCAGGCTGAGCAAGCCAGGGGAAGCAGGCCAGTAAAAAACATCCCTCCACGGCCTCTGCATCAGCTCTTGCTTCCTGATCTGCTTGAGTTCCAGTCCTGACTTCCTCTGGTGATAAACAGAAATTTGGAACTGTAAGCTGAATAAACCCTTTCCTCCCCAACTTTCTTCTTGGTCATGATGTTGTGCAGGAATAGAAATCCTGACTAAGACAACACCCTACTCTCATCAAATGACAGGTCACTGACACAGAAACTTGAGAAATCTAGCAGTGTAACAGCACACCTGAAAGCCCTGGAGCAAAAAGAAGGAAACACAACCAAGAGGAATAGATGGCAGAAAAATAATCAAACTCAGGGCTGGAATCAATAAATTAGAAACAAAGAGAACAATTCAAAGAATCAACAAAAAATGAGAGTTGGCTCTTTGAGAAAATCAACAAGGTAAACAAACCCTTAGCCAAATTAACTAAAAGGCATACAGACAGTATCCAAGTGAACAAAATCAGAAATGAAAAAGGGGACATAATAACAGACACTGAGGAAATTCAAAGAACCATTAGGTTCTTCAGAAGCCTGTACTCCACAAAATTGGAAAATCTAAATGAAATGGATGATTTTTCTAGACAGACATCACTTACTAAAGTTAAATTAAGATAAGATAAAGTATCTAAGTAGTCTCTGAGAAAATAGGAACAGTCATTAAAGTCTCCCCCAAAAGCTCAGGGCCAGATGTTTTTAAGCACAGAATTCGACCAGACTTTCAAAGAAGAGTTAACACTAATACTCCTCAAACTATTCCACAAAACAGAAACTGAAGGAACATTGCCAAACTCTTTCTATGAGGCCACAGTCATCTTGATATCTAAACTACACAAAAAAATCAGTGAGAAAAGAGAATTTCAGACCAGTTTTCCTTATGAACATTGATGCAAAAATACTCAATAAAACATTCACAAACCAAATCCAAGAACCCACGACATCACCCACGGTGATCAAGTCGGCTTCATCCCAGGGATACAGGGGTGGTTCAATATATGAAAATCTACCAATGTAATCCACCACATAAACAAACTCAAAGGAAAAGGAACATGAGCAAGCCAGCGGCTCAGGCAGTAAGGCTCGGGCCTGCCTCCATGGCCTATGCCTCAGGGCCTGCTTGAGTTCCTGACCTGACCTCCCTCCATGATGGATTGTGATTCTGAAGTGTAAGCCAGAGGCACCCTCTTCTCCCCTAATTGCTTGTGACAGCGATAGAGATCAGACCTGGACAGTAGCTTTAAATCAGTGTGTTTATACAAGGTAAGCCATGCAAATTAGACTCTTTCTGTTTTTTGTTTGTTTGTTTTTTGTTTTTTATTTTTTTGAAAGAGATCTAGAAACCTAGCCCTAACATATGCCAGACAAGAACTCCATTGATTGGCTCCATCCCCAGCCCAGATGGGAAGATGAGATCCCTTCTCATTTTGGAGAGCTAGCATATTGACATACCACTGGACATGGGGGATGCAAGAGACTCAACTCAAACTTCGAGAGACGAAAACCACAGGGTTAGGGGAGAAAAGATTTCTGTGTAAAGAAATGGCCAAAGCTCTTGAAGACACAACAGTGGGAACTATCCAAAAGTAATGAGAGAAAGAGACTAGGAAAAACCGAGCTTTAATAAGCTGTGGGACAAACACAGGGGACTCAATATACTAGTCCCTAAAGGTGGCAGACAGAGCAAAGGGGATATACATTTGAATAAATAGAAAATTCTAAGTTTTGTAAAAACCCAAAGGTTCAACTATCTCAAAAAGTCCCCAAGCCCAAGAAAAACAAAGCTATACCACAGCGAATCAAAAACAGAGTCCTTTAAAACAAACTATCCAGTAGTTTATTTTAAAAATAAACAAACAAACCTCAATAGCATCCAGAAGAAATGGTACAGATATTTACTATATAATGTGATTATACCGATTAGAGAAAACTCTTTAGAAACATAAAGATGCCACCCAGAAGGCAGCACAGCAATGTTTTTTAGAGCATTAGAAGAAAAAGCAACAAAAACCAAACCTGTTAGGTTAGACTTGTACACTCAGAGTATCTTGAAGTGAAGATGAAATGCGGGCTTTCTCAAATACTTGGGAACTGAATGGATTTCTCATTTGCCAACATGTACCATATAAAAATGCTAAAAGAAGCCTCCAGGCAGAAAGACAGTTTGTATCAGATGGAAGTTCGGATGTGGAATTTGATCTACCACAGACCCTGGCAACCACTAATCTATTTTTGATGTCTATGTCTGTGTGTTTGTCTTCTCTGGACATCATATAAGTCAAGCCATACAATGCAATAGTCATTCTTTATCCATAGTTGGATCCAAGGTCCTCCCTCAGCACTTGTCTAAAACAACACATAATATGAAGTCCTAAATATACTGTTTTGTCTCATATATCCACATCTCTGATAAAACTTAATTCATAACATAGCCTCATTAAGAAGATAAAAAGCAGGGCAGGAGAGATGGCTCAGCAGTTAAGAGCACTGACTGCTCTTGTGAAGGTCCTGAGTTCAAATCCCAGCAACCACATGGTGGCTCACAACCATCTGTAATGAGATCTGACGCCCTCTTCTGGTGTGTCTGAAGAAAGCTACAGTGTACTTATATATAATAGTAATAATTCGTTTTTTAAAAAAGATAAAAACTATCTAATGATGAACAAAAGTATAGCAATATGTTATAATTAATTATTTAAATCTTTTGTTTTAAAGATTTATTTATTTATGTATATGAGTATACTGTAACTGTACAGATGGTTGTGAGCCACCACGTGGTTGCTGGGATTTGAACTCAGGACCTTCAGAAGAGCAGTCAGTGCTCTTAACTGCTGAGCCATCTCTCCAGCCCAGTTATTTTGACTTTATGAGTTGTTTATTTCTGTAGTTTTTCATTTTCTACGTTGCGACTTTGGTTGGCCTCAGGACTAAACTGATGGAGGGTGGGGTCACAGATACCACAGGACAGTGTGCGTGGCTCTTGTGTCTGGCATCCTCTACTTATGAGGTTCTCAAGGCTCGTTGTTCTGTAATTGGACCAGCACTTAGTCCCTTTCTGTGGGGAAATAGTGTCCTGCTAGAGGGGTGTAGCCTCTTACATGCACCTTCTCGTTAGCTGACAGGCATTGACTTGTGAATAACTCTGAATATCATGCACAGGCATCTACGTACATATACTTACTGGGCTACAGTTTATATCTCTCTGTCTCTTTCTGTCTCTCTGTCTCTGTCTCTTTCTCTCTTGAGATAGGGTTTCTCTATATAGTCCTGACTATTCTGGAACTCACTATGTAGACCAGGCTGGCCTCAAACTCACAAAGATCCTCCTGCCTCTGCCTCTGCCTCTGCCTCTGCCTCTGCCTCTGCCTCTGCCTCTGCCTCTGCCTCTGCCTCTGCCTCTGCCTCTGCTTCTGCCTCTGCTTCCCAGTTCTGGGATTAAAGGTGTGCACCCCAGCGTTTGGCTATTTTGCACTTTTCTAAAACGAGCTTGTTCTGGACCCTGATGTTTATTCAAGCTAAGATTTGTCTCACTCAGAAGCTTTAGAATGTGCATGGCAGGGGGGAGAGCTGGCTTAGCAGGTACAGCATTTGCATAAGGACAGTAGTTCTGACCCTTCAGCAGCCACTTCAAAGCCAGGTAGCCGTGGTGGGTTACCTACAGCCCTAGTGTGGGGGAAAGCAGAGACAAAGACTCCTGGAGCAAGCTGGCAAGCAGACTAGCCCAGAGAGAGGAGCTTTGGGGCCAGCGAGACCTGGCCCTAATAGTCGGGGAGTGACTGAGGAAGGGAGTTAATGTCAGCCTCAGGCCTCACGTGTGAATGCATACGGGCAACCAGACATGGGAATATGCAAACATGAAGTAAAAGGAAAGGAGCATCAAAAGGTTGGCTTTAACTGTCAACTTGTCACAGCCTAGCGTCACCTGAGAAGCGAGTCTCAGTGATTGCCTACAGAAAGTATGAATTAATTGATAGAGCAAAACCCAGCTCTACCGTGCTGGCCCACTATCATAGTGCCACCCATGGGTGGCACCATTCCCTAGGCAGGGAATCTCGGACTCTGTGAGTGTAGCAAGAGGGCGTGACTCTGTGAGTACGCGTGAGTCTGAAGGCATGGGTTTCTCTCTGCCTTTGATAATGTGTGTGAGCTGACTAGCTGTTCTAAAATGGTGTCTTCACATCCCTGCTAGGATGGACTGCAACACAGAACTGTGAACCAAAGAAAAAACCCTTTGTCCTATAAGTTCCTTTTATCATATAAGTTTTTTTATTTATTTTATTTTTTTATCATAGCAGCAGAAACGAAACCAGGACAGGGTGGTACCAGGGTGCTCCTGTTATGTCCTTTGCCACGGGAAAGTCAGAAGTCTGAGCAGGAAACTTAAAAAGTGTTAGCTGGGATTGTCTTAGACCCGTGCCATTACGATGGTCTTCTTTCTCTCTCTTTTTCCCATATCATGTTCTCTCTCTTCTGTGCTTTCTGCACAAGAGCATCATTTCCACGCACATTCAACTATATCCCTTGTTTCCTTCCCCAGGCATCTCTAAGATGTACACGGATATCATCCGAGGAGAGTCGCTGATCATTTGTAGTTTCACATGCATTTTCTTTGGGATTTTTCGAGGCCACACAACTAATGCTTCCATGTTCAGAGGTAAGATTGTTTGTGTTCAGTCTGTATACTTCCTACGATTATTATTGAAATAAGAGTGCGTTTGTCTCTGCATCTTCCTCTATACACGGCTCTTGGACCAATTAAAATGAAAAGTGAGGTAACAAGAAAGTATAATTACCACATTTGCTTTTTATTGATCACTAAAATACAAAGTGTTTGCTAGATTGATCTGTAATAGGCAAGCCCCGGGGTATATGGGAGGGATGGAAAGAGGAAAGGGAAGGAGGAGATGATATAATTTTGTAATCTCAAAAAAAAATGAAAAGAAATAATTAAAAGACCCATCTCCTGTCTCTCGGCACGCACGCGTGCACACACACACAGTTGCGTCATCTGACTCCGGTCATCCCCGAGCTGGCATCAACATGCTTCTCAGTTGGTGGATGCTAAGAGTTGGACTGGGTCTTAGATTTGAGGGCGAAAGCAGCCAATTAATGCAGTATTGGTAAAACAATCCTAAGAGTGACAGCAGCCAGATTTGTGTGGCTAACGGTCCCTGGGATGTGGAATACGTTCCCCTGACAGGTTTCTAGATGTTTCATTAGTAGCTAGAGAAGAAAGGGGGAAATCAGAGCATAGCATGAAGGGGAGACATAGAGCTCCTGGGACACATTTGTGGCAGCTGCAAGAGGGCGTGAGGGGGTCCGAAAGCAGAAAGAAGTGTTGGTGGAAACTGGGTAGATAATTTTAAAAATGGCTTATTAGCACGTGCTCATTATGTAACAGTCTTCATTATGTTTTCATGATGTATTTCAATTGTATCCACTCCTGTTTCTGTCTCCTGTCTCTTTCCCCCAGGATCATTATTCCCCCTTTCAGCCAGCCCCTTGTATTTAAGGTCTTTTTGTGCGTGACCCAAGGAGTTTCCCAGGATTGTTTACCGGAGTGTGGGTGGGAGTTTGTTTACATCGCTGGAGAAATCTACATTAGGTAGATTTCTTTTTCAGACTTTCACTGGGCACTCTGCCTGCTGAAGAACAGGCTTCCTGTTTACAAACCTCAACAGCAGACCAAAGTTCAGTCAGTAAAAAACAAACAAAACAAAAACCAGAACCCAGATGGTTAACTCAAGTTTTCCTTTCTCCCGTTCTCTCCTTTCTGTTTAGAGTTACATATAATCATCGGACTCAGCTTTGATGTTTTTGGAAGCACAATATGTGGATATTGGTGTACGAGAGTCATTCAGATTATATTGACCGACCTCTTTAGCAACACCCTGACGAATGTTGTCCTCTGTTTTTCACTGGTATACATGACTTTTTATCTTGGTAAGGCAAACAAACGCAAGAACTACCATCCTGCGGGAGAGCCCGGGAATCGCGGTTTGCTCTGCTCCTTTCTCTGGATACTTCATGTCTTTCTTCTCTCTGTGGCCTCCCTTCGTGTCTTGTCACATCACCTCTCTCTCTGTCATCTCTAGTTCTCTCCTGGCCTCTCATTGCAAGCCCATGTCTCTCGTCTTTGCACTCGTATCTCTGGGTCCTCTTACCCCTTTGCGCTCTATTCTCTAACCCTATGATAAGTCCACGGCAGTGCCCTAGAACTGGAACCAACATGGGGTTTCTGTTCGGACTCTTGAGCAGCTCACCTATAAAATGGGAAAAGTCGGCGGAGAAGTTCCGGAGGGCTTTCCAAGCTCGTCGGCCTTCACTGAACTAGAAAGGCTTTCAAATAGCAATCTTTTCTTGGATCTAGAAGGTGGGAAAGAGAGAGGGGAGATAAGAGGGCTTTGTGTCCGGAAGTGAAGCTGAAGGATCCCGTAATTGCAGGAGTAACGGTAGCCAGCCCCGGTGGGCCTTCCGTTAGTTCAGTTTTGTAAAATTGGGGCTTGAGGTGTTACAGTTCCCAGGAGCCATATTAACTATGATTAAACTGCTATCGCTCCCGTCTCATACAGTGGAGCAACTTCAACCCAGGATCTCAGCTCTCTTTTACACCACTGGTTATGGGAAGGCAGTTTTTCCCCCCTGTAGATATATCGCCACCTAGTGGTTGCTTACTGCCCTGAGAAAACATTGACGGAACGCTCTTTTCCTTCGGCTTTCTTTCTTTCCTCCTTTGTGAAAGTTTTGTGGATGCCTAACTTCAGTCTTTCCACCTCCCTACCAGACTGCGAGCCTCTTGAGTACGAGTGGCGCTCATAATCAGTGCTTTACTCGATCAGTTTTTCCTCTTTTCAGCCAAGCTTAAAGTTACTCATATGCCTGACAGTAACTTAATACGTGATGATCGAATGAACCAACATTCTTTCTCAAAGTGTTTTTGAGTAGAGAGTTTCCAGATATAATCTATCAATCAGCAACGTTGGGAAATACGTAGCCTCTCTAAGCTTGTCTCTTCTATGCAAACGTAATAGAAGAAGTGTAGGCATTAATGAATGCTTGTGAGCTGCAGGTACCCTAGGGGCTGGCAGGAGCTCCTTGCGTACACAGCCCCTCCCACCTCCTTCTGAGTGACAGTTGTTCCTGGCGGGGGAGGGCGTGTCTTTATGCCACACATCAAGACTTTCTCCCCCATCCCAGACACTTGTTTTTGAGCGTTTGCCAGCTCACCACTGGGTTCAAGACAGGGTGGTTCGTAAATGCTGGTTCATTTCTTCTTTCTAATAGGAATGGAGGTGTTTGCAGCCAACGTTTGGTGCCCCCTTAGACAGATCAAATGGATGAGAGCCGAGGGCAGAGTGGCAAGACCGGGTCGCAGAAGACATTTTAGCTTCCTCTTCACATTAGAAGATTCCCAGCCCAGACACACAAGTTTTCAAGTTGGGATGGGGCTGTCACATAATTAACAATATAAGTTCCTTATTTTCATTTATCAATATAACCAAAATGTTCCATCAATTTGGCTCAAGTCATTGAAACACAAACATTTGATAAAAATGTATTTAAAACCCAACAAGAAATATATGATATATAAAAATCAAGATCATACATATGAATATATGCATATATACATATATATCAGACAAAAATAAGAACTAGCATGTACTCATTATAAGAAGAAACTGGAAATAAGAATTTGATGGTTGTCTCCCAATCAAAACATTTACAGAACTATTAGCTTTACTCGACTTGATTGTTTAATTTAACTCATTAGGTCAGTAGATACAAAAATAAAGTCCAAAGTGAAGTTGAGTGAATAAATAAACGGAAAGAATTACCAACTCTTCTCTCCTGAATATTAACAAGTATTGCTAAGCAGTAGGCCAGTGGGTTAGAATCAAGACCGTAGTCACTACAGTGGCCATCCGTTGCCTTGCAAATATGCCAAGTAACATATCACCTAATTTAATGTTTGCGATGAGGAGGTGAGGTGTCTCTCACCTCATCTAACACGTGCTTTGCAGATGCAGGGATGTTAGCGGAGAAAGGGGAGGTCAGCCTGGGCTCTCTGGAGACTCTGAGGCCCTCCACCTTTAGTATTTGGGGGTTCAAACATTCTCTCGAGACTGTGTTTCAACATTTAGAGCCCAGTGAATTGCCACGTTAGCCAGCGAGGGAAGGGCAAAAGCTCCAGGAAGCAGTGGGTTCGACCGGTCAGCAGCTCCTGGCCCAGGCAGCACAAGGCGCCCGAGGTGCTGAGCAGAGATTATGTCATTTCTTTTTCCACTCGCCCTAGCCTCAGTGGTGAGGCAGGACTGGTAAACTGGGTCAAACCTGTCCTGAGCTAAAAACAGCTTTATGAAAAGAGCAGAATAAAAAAAAATAATATCTCACAGAGATGAAGATTATATGAAGTCTAAAGTCGTTTGCTTGCTGCCTCCGGCTTCTTGCAGAGTCGCAGCTGAAAGGAGTGACTGTGAAAGGCTTCATGGCGCACAGAGGCTAGATATTTACTATAGTGCCCACTTCAGAAGAAGCGTTGCTATTCCCTGAGCTACAGCGTTAGGCTAATCCCTTGAAGCAACTTTCTAAATAGGAACCGCTACTTTCAACTTTCCTGCTGAGTCTTTCCTCGGAGCACATCAGTGTGCAGACTTAATCACGTTTAAATTTAATTTACTTTCTTCTCTCCCTAGTGGAATATTTCGGAATGTCGGGCATTGTTGCTTTGGTCACGGTAGGCCTGAATTTGGATTCTTTAAGCTTTAAACCGAGGATGGAGTTCATAATTACTAAGTAAGTTTCCTGATGTGTTTCAGAATTCCTCTGAAATTCAGTATGGATTTCAGAGAGTTTCAGTACTTGACTAGTCTTGTCTTTGAGGAGGCTTATACAATTCTATTTATTTACACATTTCTGTCTTTAAAGTTTCAATGTGCCATCAGTGATCAGCAGTATTGATATTGTTATTCTGAGGAAAGAAGCAGTGGTTCAGAGACAATAATGCCTTCTCTGTGTCACTCCGATAGACTTATACTATGAATTGTTGGGGTTTTTTTCCCCTTCATATCCACACTTGGCTGACACCATAGTAATGTGTGAAGGAAGGAAGAAGGAAGGAGGTCAGAGCGAGATGCATCACCAACAAAAAACTCTTACCTACCCTTCCCACCTGGGGTTAGAAAGATGTCATGTGCTTGTGGGTGGGGTGGGGATAAGGGTAGGTGTTGGTGTGGGTGTTGGTGTGGGGGGGGTGGGGGTGGGTTAGTGTCTTCTCAGATGAATGGATTAGGCCTTCTCTCAGAAACCATGCAAAATCACAGACACTCAGTCGAAATCTGCCAAAGAAATTCTCATCTCAAACAAAAGCAGATGGGCAGTATGCCTTCACTCTGACTTTTCCCATGAAAATGTGTTCAGTGTAAAGGCTACTCTGAAATAATGTCCTTCCACTGTTTTAAGTGGTTAAATTACCCCTAGAAAAGTAAATACCTGTGATGGAGGAAAGCACTATGCTATTTTTTTTTGTTTTGGTTTTGCAAAATGAAACAAAATTGGCACGTATAACTTTTGCTCCTTTGATGTGTTTGTGACTCAAGCTCGGGACTGACTGGTTCCCAAGGCTTACAGATTACTGGAGCAACTGCACTTGGCTGTTGGTAGCACGGCCTTTCAGTAATTGCTCATTACTTCCTGTAATTACCCATTCCACTTGTTCGGTCTTTCACTTAAGCCACTATCTTTTCCTGCCTGCCAAGGCTCAGCTGTTGAATTTGAAGCTGGAGGCAGTTAGAACAAGACATTCCCAAAATAAAAACAAAAACAAAAAACAACAACAAATCCCAAAAGCATGCTATTGTTAAATGGTACATCTGCTTATATTAAAAAAACAAAAAACAAAAAACCTAATAAGTACTTTAAACTTACATATTTTCTGGATCCTACTATTTGCAAGGGGATTGTTAGACCCTACGGAGATATTTTAAAACACCTTCAACTCTTAAGTTATTCTGTGACAGTTGAGAGGTAGGAGTTGGGACCTCAGGGTCTCCATTCCTATATTTCCCCACAGGAGATCTGAGTGGTTTGAATCCGGAAATAGAAATCACTTGAAGAGTCACAGCATGTGCCGATTATATCAGATAATGCTTTATCACAGCTAAAACAGTGCTTTGGAATGCTTCTTCCCTAGTGTAGATTTTGAGAGCCATTTTTGAGGAGACAGGCTTTGGGGCAGAATAGCTTACTTCACCAGCTTAAAGGGGAAGTCCCAAGAGAGGGAATCAAGAGGAGGCGGGCCTTGAGATCTACAGGCAGATCTGGCCTCTCTGCAGCCCACCCTTGCTCTGGGCTTTGCAGTGGCAGCTCCAGTACTAGATAAACCGCTGGCTAACCCCAGAGAAATCGGTGGGCACATCACCAGCTTGGCGAGAGCTTTATTTCTCTGCTCTGCTATTTCTGTTGTGCTGTGAGAGGCGTCCCACGGGTTTTGTTATAATGAAGATAATGACCTGAATACCTCAGCCTGACAAAATACCTTTTCATGTTGGCTGTAACTATTATGGAGGCCACGGCTTCCACTGAGGTAACAGTGATAGGCATAAAATGGGTGCTCTTATGTGAAAAAGAATATACCTTAAAAGTGCATTGATTAAAATGTCTTTTCCTTTTCATCCCTCCCAGGTTCTTAATAATGTGTTCATCGGTATATGAACATTTAATATACGCTTTCTTTGGCATTGTTATTGGCTGTGGAGAAATCAAGTATTTCAGATTTCACTCCCTGGTTTTCACTGTGACTTTATTTGTAACAGTGAATTTTGCAAGGTAACGATTATATTTTAAAGTTTCTTTTGCTGGGCTTAAATTAATTGTTGTATATATGTGCATGTCTGTATTCAGTCCCCCAACTCTGTGTGTGTGTGTGTGTGTGTGTGTTTGTGCATACTTGATTTTATTTTGCTGAAGACTCATTTTTCTCAAACCATCTGAAACACACTATACATATTCTGCTGGTAAAGATCCGCTGAAGGTAGATTCTTGGGGTGCTGGAGAGATGGCCTGGAGGTGCAGAGCCTTGGCTGCTCTTTCAGAGGATCTGGATTTATTTCCCAGCACCTATAAGGCAATTCATAACAGACTGTAACTCAGGTTCCAGGGAGATCTAATGCCTTCTTCTGGCTTCTGAAGTCAGTGATAACGCATGTGATACACAGACATACATGCAGGCAAAACATCCATAGACATAATAAAATAATGAAAAAAATAAAGGTTAGATTCTGAATTTTGTCATTAGATCCTATTGAAAAGTGACCTTAAAATAAGCAGAACCACACTGAAGTATGTGTAGAATTCTTTTCTCGTTCTCTCTCTCTCTCTCTCTCTCTCTCTCTCTCTCTCTCTCTCTGTGTGTGTGTGTGTGTGTGTAGTGCATATATGTGTATGGGGTGTGCATGTGTGTGGAAAGGCTGAATTGATTTTGAGACTCATCTCTGACTGCCCTTCCACTATGCTCACTGAAGTAATTAATCTCTGAATGAAGGCCAGGGCTCTCTGATGTATCCATTCCTACAGCTTACCCTGGGAATTTCCGGTCTCTGCCTCCTGAGTCTGGAATCACCCGTGGCCACACATCCACCAGACATTTACTTGATTTTGGGGGATCTGAACTCCAGTCCTCATACTTATTTGGCAAGTAATTTCACCAGTGAGCCATCCCCCCGCCCCCAGACCTAGTGTGTGAGTCTTGTAGGAGCTTTAAAAAATTGTTTGGTTAAGTTTATTAACATGTCTATAATAATTTTTTTGGTCTAATCTGTTCCTCTTCCAGTTTCTCAGTCATTTTATTGTTCTGCACAGAATAGATAAACTTGCCAACATGCTTTGAAGAAATGTCCATACAGGAACTTACTCCCTAACTGTAAATTATACACCACAATATTAGCGATAAATCCTTATAAGTGTATAGAATCTCTCCCACTGTACATATACTATAGTATACACAAAATTGAGGTTAGCCCCAGTGGCTTATTGATAACTATGCTGTCTTCTCATTGCTGGAGACGTTTAAGTGACATTTAGTGCTGAGTACATGATTTTAACCACAGTTGAAAATCATGACGTTCCTGTATGAAGTGAGTTTATTTATTTGTATTGTTTCCTGCCCACAGGCTGCTTACTATCATCTTAGTGAGCCCTATTTTGATGCATTCAAGTTATGAGTATGACTGGCGTTGGGGATGCGTCATCGCATGGTCTGGGATCAGAGGTGTTTTCAGCTTACTCTTGGCTCCTGATATTTACAATATTTCCCGATTTAAATTAGCAGCGCCACATATGGTAGGGAAAATAATCATGTGTTATGATTATTTTATTTACTCATTATTACTTATTTTGCAGCATACTGTACCCAATCTTAAAGTTAACCAACTTTGAGTTAGATTTAAAAAAAAAAACAACAACATTCTTTTCATTGTAAAAAAACATTGTCAGGAAAATGTTTATGTTGACAGTGACGAGGGGTCAGTGTTCACATCGCAATTATTATTAGGGTTACTTGGAGACTGGATTTTCAACCCTGACTCCACCATTCACTGAGCCCCAGCTTCTAACTGAGAATTAAGACGATGCTTTGTAAAACAGCTGATGCCTAATAAATGCCCTGTGAGTTTTATTGAGCATACAAATGCCATTTTCCCCCAATAGCTATTAGAAAGTGTGACAATAAAATGCCCTCCTTTAGAGCATTCAAATCTCCGTGTAGCTTCTAGAACAAAACTTGAGGTGCTAGTTAAGTAAACCAAGGAAAGAAAGAGACTATAAATTGTTGCATAAGGGATACATTTTAGTCTTCTGACTCATTTAAAAACGTTTGACTGTAGCCGGATAAAGTGACACACACCTTTGACCCCAGCACTTGGGAATCAGAGACAGGCAGATCCTTGTGAGTTCGGGGCTAGCCTGGTTTACATAGCAAGTTCCATGACAGCCACGGATTTGTTGAGAGAACTGTCTCAAAACAAAATCAAGACAAAACAAGTCTGGCTGAAGACTTTGTGATCTGCAGTGCAACACAGTACTTAGTTTCCTTTCTTTTTCCAAACCTTGGACAAGCTGGTGCTTCTAACAGTCTGTGATATATAGTGCTGTAGCAGACACCCTGGACACGTGCCAGCAGCCTGGCGTACCTCATTATTGGTTCATTTGCTTCTGCAGTGCTGGGACTCGAACCTAAGGCCTCGCACATACTAAGCAAATCTATCACCAGAACCTTTGTCTCTGGACCTCAGTGTATATGACAGTGTGGAATGAGATAGAAAAGTTTCTAGAATTCTCCAGGGCCAATTTTCTACAATCGGCTCATGAAATACACTTCAAATTTTTTCTTGGAGGGAGCAAACCACCACGCTAGCCACCTTCTCATTTGCTGAGGGATCTGGAAGCTGCTGGCCTGGAACTTTTCTCTTCCTTGCTATTTTGTTCCTGTCCCTGGAGGCTATGGAATAGACATACCTTTTTTTTTTTTCTTCTTTTGAGATTAACCGTCAACCTTTTTCATTTTGAATGTGGGGAAATCAAAGTAAAGATGGAGAGTTATGCTCTTCCCTAGGTCTTTTGTAAGTCTTTGATCTGTGGTCTTTGTCTGGGGATTAATTTGGTGTTGAAGAAAGTCTGGGTTTCACAGAGACATAATAACCAAGAACTTATCCTCCTGGATCCTCTTCTGTGCAGTGAAGGGGCCTAAAGTGAACTGTTTTCGAGCACTTGGGTATCATTTTTACAGTGTTTCCCAAGTCTGCATGATATTAGGAATCCCCTGAGTTGTACTCCGAGCCCACAGTCATGATGTCTGAGCCTGGGAGCCAGAGTGTTTGACTAGTGCCTCGGATGTTTCATTAGTTTGGGAAAATGTCTTGGAGGAGATATTGTTATTAACTTCAGTTCCTAGTGAAGAGTCCTAAGCTATGCTCATAGGGCTCCAGGGCTCATAGCTAAGAGATGAGAGAGCTAAGCCGACAGATGTGTTTGTCCTTCTGTTTGCTGTGGCTAACCATCCAGGTGGCCACAGCCTTGCTGACTAATCTCCTTATTCTAGAATATACATCATTTTTCCTTTTTCTCCTTGTTCAAACAGAAAGCTGATTTCTGCCCTAGTGTACTATGACCAAACAGTGTCCACAAAGTGACCCCTTTGTGGGCACTGTTTGTGGATACAAAGTTCCCTTTATAATCTGCTTATTAGAAACAGAATTTAAAAATACAGGTTGAGTTAGAATTTTGCAGGTGGGTAAATGAACATTGCTCTCTCCTGGACAGAGTATTTGATACTTTGGTTGCAATTTCTGTATGTTTTCTTTTTAGTTTATATTCTATATACAAGTACTATCATTATTGACAACAGGAATAAATTCGCATATGATGCTTCGGTCAGCCAGTACTTTAGGTAAAGTATATGTATTATTCAGAGGGTTACTGGAACGAAAATGCAAATAGAGTATTAGTGGAGGGCTGTGTAGACATTTCTTAGAAATCTCAGGAATTGGCTTAGAAATGAGTTATTTTCATTAATGGATTGTATATAGATCATTCATTAATTGTAATATTGGTTTAATTTAGTAGAAACCAAGTGAATAGAGCCTTTTAAAAAAGGACAGGTCTTTTCCTTCTACTAAAGCGTTCAGACTAAGGGGATATGGGGCCTGGAGGAGAAGCAGCCTTTCTTTAAGGACACGCCCATCATTCCCCTGCATATGCCACCGGTTAGAGCTTAATGACTTGAGGCACAAGAGTGATAGAGTCTGCACAAGTTTTCCGGCCCGGCCATGTTTTCAATCAAAGACAGGGATTCCATTGGCAGAATAAAGGGGAGAGTGGTACTGGGAGATACTTCACAAGATCTGCTGTAGCTACTTAACTCCAAAAGGAATTGAATCTGCAGACAGAAATACACAGAGTTAGAATAAAATCACAGACAGGAGCATTTAATAATGTCTAAGAGGAATTTGAAACTATTTATAATACAATACATAAAGACAGTGATATAATAAATAAACATGTGAGGTAGAGAAATCCAGAATAAGCTCTTTGGCAGCACAAGGGTCAAGGGGAGGGCATGGAGTCTGAGGCGGGTACTCTGCGAAGGCCTTCATTACTTTTTTTTTTTAAACCACAGGTTTGTGTGCTCTCTCCCTCCCAAGACAAATGGCTGTTCGAAACGCCATTGAACACATACAGGAGATTATACGGAACACAATAACTTTATTTAAGACAGAAAAAATTTTGACAAACGTTAACTGGAATATAGTAGAAGAAAAAGCGAAGATTGAATACAATCCTGTGAGTTGATAATCTCACGTTCCCTCTCTGGGTCTTCCTGTCTCTCATGACTCAATACTGAATGCATGATTCTGGGACTGAGTAGATAGCTTAGTGGGTAGAGTGCTTGTCACGCAAGCATGGAGGCCTGAGTTTGACTCTCAGAACATACATAGAAAAGCCTGATGCTGCTGCCCGCTTGTGGCACCAGGGCTCCGGGACTCACAGGACAGCCACTTAGCTTAGGCTGTGAGTTCCTGCTTACATTGATAGACTTCACATCAAGAGTTGAATGTCTATAATTGTCCAAGAACAAGTTTAATTAATAAAAATCCCCTTGAATGGCAAATCAGCAACCAACAAATTGGAAAAAGATCTTCACCAACTCTACATCAGATAGAGGGCTAATATCCAATATATACAAAGAACTCAAGAAGTCAGACTCCAGAAAACCAAATAACCCTATTAAAAAAAATGGAGTACAGAGTTAAAGAATTTTCACCTGAAGAACTTCGGATGGCAGAGAAGCATCTTAAAAAATGCTCAACTTCATTAGTCATTAGGGAAATGCAAATCAAAACAACCCTGAGATTTCACCTTACACCAGTCAGGAGACAGCAGATGTTGGTGAGGATGTGGAGAAAGAGGAACACTCCTCCACTGCTGGTGGGGTTGCAAATTGCTGGAGTGGTTGCAAACCACTCTGGAAATCAGTCTGGCGGTTCCTCAGAAAACTGGGCACCTCACTTCCAAAAGATCCTGCTATACCACTCCTGGGCATATACCCAAAAGATTCCCCAGCATGTAATAAGGATACATGTTCCACTGTGTTCATAGCAGCCCTATTTATAATTGCCAGAAGCTGGAAAGAACCCAGGTATCCCTCAACAGAAGAGTGGATGCAAAAAATGTGGTATATATACACAATGGAGTACTATTCAGCCATTAGAAACAATGAATTCATGAAATTCTTAGGCAAATGGATGGAGCTGGAGAACATCATACTAAGTGAGGTAACCCAGACTCAAAAGATGAATCATGGTATGCACTCACTAATAAGTGGATATTAACCTAGAAAACTGGAATACCCAAAACATAATCCACACATCAAATGAGGTACAAGAAGAACGGAGGAGTGGCCCCTTGTTCTGGAAAGACTCAGTGAAGCAGTATAGGGCAAAACCAGAACAGGGAAGTTGGAAGGGTTGGATGGGAAAACAGGGGGAGGGAAGAGGGCTGATGGGACTTTCAGGGAGTGAGGGTCTAGAAAAGGGGAAATCATTTGAAATGTAAATAAAAAATATATCGAATAAAAAAAAATCCCCTTGAAAAGTAAAACATAAGCAAAAAACTAAAAGAAGGTGAATGGCTATTCTGAGGAAGGGCAGCTGACCTCACACGCATGAACATGTATGTACACACATGCACAAACCTACACATCTCTGTGCATGCATATACGTACAACCTGATTCTACTAAATATTTGGTTTTGGATCCTGGGACAAGGGACTGAGGTGCATATTTACATACCAAAGCAGACCTGGCATCCAGGTTCTCCCAGGGGTCCCATAATCCCCACCTGGCACACCCTGCCCCCAACCTTGCACTTCCCAGCCCAGGGCTGGGCTGCCCCTCCTCCTGGTGCTCCTCCCTATATGATCCAGACATTTTGGGCTCTCTCTCTTCTTCTCTTCTCTCTCTGTGCACATGCCCTTTCTCCTCCTTCTCTAACCTCCCCCACCACTCCCATATCCTTGGGGACAGTGAACACGCCTGAGAGCAGCTTCCCAATAAACCTACCTTTAATATATCTAATCTCGCTTGAACTGTCTCATTTCACCGGCGGCATAGAAATAACCTATCACTAACTAAATGCTGTAAAATATGTATTAACTTTGCTGTCCTGCTGAAGTAGTTTCAGTTCTGTTTCTAAAAAGACAGCCTTTATGAGTGGCCTTTCAATCAGATCCAAGGAGCATGGACATTTCTTAAAATGAATTGCAAATGAAATCTTGGCCACGATGATACTTCTAACAGGTTGCGATCCTGGGAGAACGTCCCTGTGTGTTCTATAAAGCAGAAAGCCCAGGCCGATGTGTAGAATAGTGTCGTCTGGGGGTGGGGGGTTGGAGGGTAAGCGGAATAATAAGAACTACTGCCTCGTAGAGAAGCATCCCCCAGGTTACACATCGCTCCCCCCTGCGGCAGTCCCCAGTCAGTTACCAGAAGCTTTCCTAAGTACAGTGTTTGCCCTGTCTTTACCAGTTTTACTTATTTTTTACTCATCTCTTCAGATTTTAAAACAGACTCACATTCAAGTTTCCCATATTCACCTTGGTCCAAAAGAGGAGTCCCCAACCGATGAAGTTTTAATAGAAGAGGCCAGATTGCATGTGGCTATAATACAAATGGTTGGTATTATTCAGTCTTAATTATTTTTTGTTGTTTTACATGTCTTTAATCTTTATGGTTTTGAGGTGATTAGAAAACCCTTTTGTCTCCTTATATAGTCTATTGACACAATTAGTGTTTGAACTTCAGAAATTTAGTTATTTATTTGATGTGTGTGCATGCATATGTGTGAGTGAGTGTATGTATGTGAATATGTGTGTGTGTGTGTGTGTGTGAGTGAGCATGTGAGTGAGTATATGAGTGAGTGTGTGTGTGTGTGTGTGTGTGTGTGTGTGTGTGTGTCTGTGTCTGTGTCTGTGTGTGTGTGAAGGCTGGAAGTTGATAATGGGTGTCTTTCTTAGTTGCCCTCCAACCTTACTTTTAGAGACACTGCCTCTTACTGATCTGAACTCACTGTTCTGGCCAGGATGAGAGCTGGCAAGCTAGCTGCTCAGTGAGTCCAGGCAATTGTCACTTAGCCGGAGACCTGAGTTCTAGTCCATGGTCCACTTAGGGGAAGGACAGAGCCAATTCCCACACATTGCCCTCTGACCTTCTTGTGCTCACACAAACAATAAAGAAATGTAAAAATCACTAAATACAAATGTAAAAAGAAGCCTAAGTTATATGTATGCTTTGTTTTGTTTTTTTCTTTTGAGGCAGCCCAGGCAGGCCTGGAACTCATGACAATCCTCCTGCCTCTCAAGTGCTGGGATTACAGGTGTGAGCCACAGTTCTCCACCATTCCATTTATCTTGATCCTTTGTAATTTCTATTTAAATACAAATAAATGAATATATGTAAATATATAAATATGAAATGCTAAAATATAAAACCTGTTTTAGAGTAGCTTTGAAAAGCAGTGTAACGATGGTATCCTTGGAGTAGAGGCAGCTCGCATATTGATCGGTGCCACGAAAAGCTACTGCCCCATCCACGGAAAGTAAGTGAGACACGTCTTCAATTGATATTTCCCAAATGGGATGAATGTGTCACTATGGACAAACTGAGAACTGGATGTCTGGATTAACCGCTCTGTCATTTCCGCTTTCTGTTTCTGTCTGACCTTCTGTTCACCTGCCCATTCATTCACCCAATAACAAGTTTTCTTCCTCTCCCTCCTGCTCCTTTTCCTTCCCCCTCTTCCTTCTACCTTCTCTCCCTCCCTTCCTCTGTCTATTACTCTCTCTCCCTTTCTTTTTTTATGCTGAGTCTTGAACCCAGGGCCTTGAGCATGCTGGGTAAACTCTCACCACTGTCTGTATCCCTATCCTCTACCTGTCTTGTTTGAGTGGCCCCCTCCATTTTGCCTCCCCACTTCATTAATTTCATAAGTTTGGAGATGATTTGGCCTTAAGTAAGAGACAAGGGAATCCATGGATAAGAACCTGCATAACTTTGATTGCTCTTACAATTACTTTGCTTTTAATCAATTCACTTTATAAGAAAAGGCTCAGAAGCCTAGATCTTGTTCAAACGCTGCTCTCTGGGGACAGAGTGAGCTCTGGGGTAATTGGCCTAAATGACGCAGTGCAGTCTTGTGGGAAAGATTCAGCGTCTTAGAGATGTATCAATATCTGGTTACTATCCTGACAAGCATTGGTGGATGGACACTCTGAGATACCAGCCAGGGGACATTACTGTTTCAACAGTCTGGTGATCTCTGAGGGAGACCTATCATTGGCCCAGGGATTGCATTTGGGAAAGTTGGGGCATTCAGTGGCCTTTCGGGTTGGACATCATGAAACAAAAAGAAGCTTGATTCTAGAACTCCAAAGAGGGCGGTCTGGAGGGCCTTTAATTGGGTTCTGTCTCAGGTCAGAATAGATCCAGGAACAAGGACACAGGAGTGTCAGGCTAAAAATGTCACTGAAACATGACCATGGTGGACAGGTGAGTGGGTGTAGGAGCTAAGGGTTAAGAATATTCAGTAAGCTCACATTAATTTGCACTTGTATATCTTCTCCCTTTTATTGTCTCAACCAAGACACTTTTAAATAATACGTATGCACGTCTCTCTTAGATTCATGAGCATTTCTGATGTTTCAACTTACGTGAGAGCTAGAAGTTGGCTTATAAAGTTTAAAAACATGTTAACTTACTTGGAATATCACAAAGAAAGGGTACTTTTTACTGTACCTGGGTAAGTATCATGAACCTTTTATAGTGGCATACACAGACTATCCCCACTCCAACATCTTAGAGTAGAATACCCCTCCCTTCAAACTAATTTTATGTCAGATATTTGCAGGTTAAGTGTAATTTTCTATTCTGTCTTAGCAACTGCCTTGATACCCTTGTTAAAGAAACTGATAGCATCTTAGGGCTTGCTTATAAACCATGTCGCTTGCAGTATTCATCTGGGTCAAGGAACTGGGTCAGGGCAAGCCACATCCACGATGGCTAAATCTAGCTCCGTGTAACTTCATCTGTGGAACAGTGTAGTCTGTTTTAATAATATAGCGTCGATGCCTAAAATTAACAAAACATTAACATTGCCTTAAGAATGCCTAACACTCCAAAATATTATAAAATACACATTTTGCTTAGCTTGGGTAGATTTTTCTCTTTTCTGTGTAGATTATGAACTTATATATAATTTTTAGAGCAGGAAAACAACCTTCCCCCTCCCCCGCCCAACAGTAGATGTCAAAACAAGAACATACCAGGAATAGTTTTTGCTTTCTTCCACTGAATACATTGAGAGAGAACATAAAAAATTCAGCTCCTGGAATCCTGACATATATTTGAGAGCACATGTCTCTTTTCTCGTTCTGTGAGGGGATACTGGTCATGAAGCAACTCAAGGGAGAATAATTTTGGCTCAAAGTTTGAGCAGGCATAGGTCACCATGGCAGAGGAGGAATGGCATTGGGAGAAGTCTGCTTGCTCAGACCTAAGTAGAGATGATTTTTTGTCTGTCTGTCTGTCTGTCTGTCTGCCTGCCTGTCTGTCTGTCTATCCTCTCCCTCTTTCCCTCCTTCTCTCCTTCAGTCACACCTATTGTGTGTTTGGTTGCCACAGCCACATCATATCCTGAAGATAACTCTCTACCACATTCTTCTTCCTTTGGTTCCCACAATCCTTGCACGCCCTCTTCCAAGATGGCTCTCTGGGCCTCAGAGGCGCTGGCATAAATGTCCTGTTTGCGGCCAAGTACTCGGCAGTGCCTTAATCTCATCATCGCGACAGTTAGGAGTCCCTGCTTTGACTCTGGTCCTCTGTAAAAGACGTTCCTCTGGTGGAAGCTCGCTGTGCTCTATACGGGCATACACTTACATATTCGGAAGGCAGTTTTACTTCAGCTACAATTCTGCCATAAGGATTGTGTGCTCCTCAGCCATGGGCTTTTGACCCAGCTCTACTGGGCAGGCACGTATTCCATCAGGGGGGGCACCTGCCTCAAGTCTCCCTCAAATCTCACTGAGACGTGGTTGTTTCTCTGAGAACGTTCATGCTGTTATTGAGCCAGTGGGCGTATGTTGGTAAGCCACAGAGCATTGAAACACGAGGTCTACGACCGACTGGCTGCTGCTGCTGTGTCTCTGTTGACAGCCTGCACCTTGCACCGCTATCCATGTGCACTGGCAGGGAGGAAGCCTCCAGTTCAGGCGTAGCTTCCTCCTTCGGTGTTCTGTAGACTGTAGCCGGAGGAGTGGGTATTGTCTTTACTGATAAGGATTTAGAATATCTATTTCTACTGGGTAAGCAAGAGCTCAGCAAGCCTCTGGGAGCTTCCTGGACAACAAGACATAAGGAGAGAAAGGCACACACGTGGTGTTTCTTCATCCAGTCAAGCAGGCCAAGTGAAACAACTTTCACACCAGGGAGGCCCTTTTGCTCTATTTTCAGTGCACTAGAAAGTTGTGGGAAATGAATAAGCTAATTATTGAATATCTTCCCTGTTTTTAAACAATGCCAATGAATAACACACTCTCCTCTAAGAGTGCCTCTTGCTTTTGACTTATTATGTACATTAATGGAGTCATCCCCATGTGCTCCTCTATTATAACCTCTATATAGAGTATGGTGTTTTTGTTATTGTTTCAGTTATTTTGAGACAGGGTTTCTCTGTCTAGCCCTGGCTGTCCCGGAACTCGCAGCACAGACTAGGCAGGGCTCGGGCTCAGTGATCTGAGTGCCTCTGCCTCCTGATGCTGGGACTGAAGGCATTATGCCGCCACGTCCTGCTGTGTGTTTGTTATTTTTACTTATCTTTTTCATATTATTTCATATTATGTTTAGATAGATGTTGGACTTCCCTGCTTACTGGTTATACTTTAAATGATCTAATATTTTATTTGGTCTTCTTCTTTTCCAGGAATAATAGATTTCTGATTTTTGTCTATCGCATTATAATTTCAGAAGAATTTGAATATGCAACACATGTTGTAACAGTAATGTATATTTTCCCTATGATAATACATTTGTGGCCAATTGCAAGAGAGTTGAATGTATCGGCACTGACATCCATAAACTACTATTTTATGTTTTTATATGCATTAGAGTCAGCACTGAAGGTACTGTGGAAAAATAGAAATATGTTGTATAAAAAGAATAGTTCAGACATTTTGAATCCACTTTTGCTATTTTATTATACTTGATACCAGAAGATATTTGTTATTACAGGATCCTGGAATGATAACACCCTTAGTCTGAGCCTTGGACCTCAGCTAAGTCTCATAAAAGAGACTCCCAAGGATTAGGTGAAAAAAAATCTGAAAATTTCAGATATAGATGCCTCCCTTAAATTCTTCCTGAAATAATGCAGAACGTTCCCATAATGCATTGTATAAAAAATGCAGATGAACTGGCTTGAGAGCCACAGGTCAGACCAGATAGCTCAGGGCCCATACTTTACCATGCCTCATTATGAATAGCCTTACAGCAAACTTGTTTACTGCTTTTAAACTACTGAATCACATTCAATGTTTTAATGTGGAAAATTAATAGTTTAGGGGAATTCCAGACAAGTAGCTTAAAATTCAGCTTTTAGAATACAGCACCAGGGGCTGGAGAGATGGCTCAGTGGTTAAAAATGAGTACCACTCTTACAGAGGGTCCAGGTGCAGTTCCCAGAGTCCACACTGAGTGAGTGACTCACAATTACTTGTAACTGTAACTCCAGATCCAGAGCTCTCTTCTAGGCTCCCTGGGCACCTGCGCACATGTAGTACACACAAACACACACTCGGGTGAACACACACACACACACAGAAAATAACATTTAGAAAACAACTCATTTCTAGTTGACTTACAATTTTAAGTCTTTCCTTCTCCCCTCTGTCAGAACATAGCTGTGAAGGAGTAATATATACTCTTCGTTTTTTTTTTATAAACAGATACTAATTTTAAAAAGGAAATATTTTCATCAGAATTGGAATACTTTGGACTTTTTCATCATAGTCATGGGAATCGTGGATATATTGTGCTTGTACTTTGTCAAGCTGAGACCAGACAGCTTGGTTCTCATCCAGTTTACGGTGGTGATAGGATATTTAAGAGTGATTAGGTTTCTTCCCATCTTCAAGGTAAGGCTTCTTATGCTGAGATGCTGTTTCTCTGCATGGTCTGCTAGGCGATTTACTAAGTTTCACTGCGTTGAGAGACGCGAGAGAGGGGGAGTTGCTTCTTCTGGAATGTCCCTGAATGGCCGCCTGCTTGGTTTGCCCCCTCACGCTCTTTTGCCATTACTTACATCTTGCTTTCACCGAGGGTTTTCCAGGCACAGCAGATGAGAGCAGAGACCCGGGCTCTATGTCCCAGCTTTACACCCCATCCTTTTTGCTCTCTTCTGTCAGCCTAGTTGTTTTAAATTTTGCTTCTTATTATTATTAGTGATGCACATTTAGTGTTCATAAGAATTGCTCTGCAGTGTTGTATATGCAAAATCTACTGAAAGGGATGATTTTGATTCTATGGTATTTGCCTCACATAGGCGTAACTGCATTTCACATAGTTTGTGTAGACATAGAGAGGAGTAGTGAGACTAGGACAGCTTGAAAGAACTCATCGGGACAATCGGTTTTTAAGTAGATGTCTTGTGCACATAAATGCACAAGAGAGGGCTTCTCTGCATAGCCCTGACTCTACTGGAACTTGCTCTGTAGACCAGGCTGGCTTTGAACTTGGAGATTCCACTGCCTCTGCCTCCCAAGTGCTGGATTAAAGGTATGAGTCACCACACCCTGTGCAAGATAATTATTTTAGAAGTAATATTCTATGAAAAAAATTTAAAGATGGAAAAGGGTTTAACGGTGTTTTGTTTTTAAGATTTAATCATTTAATGTGAGTGCTCTATCTGCATGTACACCTGCATGCCAGAGAGGGCACCAGATCACATTATAGGTGGTTGAGAGCCACCATGCGGTTTCTGGGAATGGATCTCAGACCTCTGCAAGAGCAGCCAGTGCTGAGTTACTTCTCCAGGCCCCTGCTGGTGCGTTTTTGTGTAAGCCAAATTGTTGTGTGACTTTTGAGGAGAGATGTTAAAAGAAATCATCTGTAAGCCAGGCGGTGGTGGCACACATCTTTAATTCTAGCACCTGGGAGGCAGAGGCAGGTGGATTTCTGAGTTCGAGGCCAGCCTAATCTACAGAGTGAGTTCCAGGACAGCCGGAGCTACACAGAGAAACCCTGTCTCGAAAAACCAAAAAGAAGAAGAAGAAGAAGAAGAAGAAGAAGAAGAAGAAGAAGAAGAAGAAGAAGAAGAAGAAGAAGAAGAAGAAGAAGAAATCATCTGTACATTTCAGAGCAGGAATCAATGACAGGCCACTTTGGCAAACCTATGAGTTTAGGGTGGGGTATTTAACAGGAATATGGGCAAGGGGTTTTTTACAGAGTATTGGTGAATCAGAGGAAGTGGGTCAGTTTCTTTTCCCCAGCATTCCTTACTGTTGTGTAATTTCGGGAAGAGGCCTTGTGACCCTTGTAAGTTTCAGGGACTTTCTGATTCTTGTGAGTGGTTTACTTTCTGAGTCTTAAAGAGAACTTCCCCCAGAATACACTGTTTCACTTTAGGGGAGATTGTTAAACAGCACAAATCTATTGAGAATGCACCCAGCAATTCTCTATCAGTTAGGCCCGTGTCTTGTACTGCCTGACCAAAATCTTAACAAAGAGTATTTAAGAAATTAATATTATTATTACATATTTGGATTTTTAAATTAAGCATTTCCTCTTTACCAGAAACTGGGGAAAACACTTAATTAATATAACTTATCCAGGTAAGGCCTTAAAGTAGCCTTGTGAGGTAAATGTGACTTCTACATAAAGTTTGGTACCCTAAAAATTAGACTCAGTCCAATGTGACTTTGAAAGTAAACATAGACTGCTTCATTGAAGCTTCATTGAGGACTGAGAATATTGGAGATCTTTATTTTAGATGCCTTAGGAGTCAATGGTCGGCTCAGTGGGTTGATCGTGTATCACAGAGGAAAGCTCTGAAAACATTTTCTTTAAACAAGATCCCTCTACCCACAAATGGCAGCCAATAAAGTCTTACTCTGTTCCTTGAGTTCCTTCACCATGATACGATTTCCTTGTTACTCTCTCTCCTCTTAACATCGAGTCTTTCACAAAGTGCTGCTGTGCTCTGACCCTGCATGGTCTCTGTGGGAAGTCCCGTAGCCACGTGATTGACAGTGTGCTTTGGAGCAGCGGCTCCATTGGATTTCTGGGCCTTATATAATATACCCATTTTTGAACAGGAGGAAATGGAATCCTCAGAGCCACAGGTAACCTGCTGAAGGTCACAAAGCCGGTGACTAGAGAATGGGTACAAGAGGCCTCATTCTCTTAAGTCCCCGCACTGACTAGTTGGCCTCAGTCTAAGGTAGATAAATGTAAAACGTGGCTTGCGTGGTGCACAGAGGGGGGGGGGTATATTCTTCCAGCTGTTACTCAGGTTTCTGGGGCATGAAGTTTGCTTTCTGAAATTGAAGTGTAGAGAGACTGAGGGACAGGGCATGCTAGAGACTCCACCTACAGAGTCACTTATTCATAAAGCTTTAACTTCTTTAGGGTGTGTGGAATCAGGCCCTGCTGGATGGCACCCTACAGTGCCTGACATTATAACCTGGGACTTCAGGGAAGTCCCTGCATGTTTTGGGTGGCCTATGGGTGACATTCTGAGAGCCTCTGCTGGAGATGATGTTTTTTATTCTTCCTTTTATTTCCTTTCTCTTTTTTTTTCTTTTATCTTTCTTCCTTTTGTTAAAAATAAATTAACATACACTAATTAGGTTTCATTATGGGATTTTCAAATAAAATTACATTTGTTTATTTGTTTGCTTGTTTTTCGAGGCAGGGTTTCTCTGTGTAGCCCTGCCTGTCCTGGAACTCACTCTGTAGACCAGGCTGGCCTCGAACTCAGAGATCCACTTGCCTCTGCCTCCCAAGTGCTGGGATTAAAGGCATGTGCCAGCACTGCCTGGCAAAATTAGAATTTTTTAAATTAATTTTCTATTTCTCCCTCTTCTTGTAGCACACCCACCCCTGCACCAACCTCCTTTCTATTTTCATGCCCCAGGTGCTGCTGCCCTCCCTGCCTTGCTCCAGGCCTTTTATTCCCTCCTGTGGCCTCCTCCCTTGTTTTGTAGCCCATACCCACACTCACCGCTATTTATGTGCATGCACATAAGCATTGTAAACTACATCCTCACGAGAAAGTACTTAACGAAATGTATGATTTCCCTGCCCCCATCATTCCAGATTATAATCCCAATACTAATAAACTTGGCGGATGTTCAGATCAAAAAGAGCCTCAGCTTGATGTACAGTATCACAAAAGGCTATGTCAAAAGTCAGGAAGATGCCAAGCTCTTGATAAGGCAAATTTCTGGACGTGAATCAATCTATCGGGTAAGAAACAGGCAGTGGCTATTTTTTTTTTTTTGGAGGTGGTAGTGTGGATGGGAATGACCTTACTTAAGTGTATTTATGTCTTATAAGATCAGCTTGTCATGTATTTGACCAACAGACAGATTTCAGTAGTCAAATGGGTTCTGATATTTGTTATACAAAGTGCTTTGGAAAATAGCCTGAACTCCCTCTCTCTCTCTCTCTCTCTCTCTCTCTCTCTCTCTCTCTCTCTCTCTCTCTCGTGTGTGTGTGTGTGTGTGTGTGTGTGTGTGTGTGTGTGTGTGTGAATGTATGGTTGTATGTGTGTGGATACATTTGAATGTGCTGTATGAGATTCTATTTCATACAAAATAAGGTAAAACACAATAACAAAACAAAACATGCCCCACAGTCTCTGTCATATGACTGGAAAAAGCAACCACACGGTGTGGTGTGTTTGCCCCGCATGGAGTGGCCGTCAGGGAGCATGAACTCACTCTGGGGTATGCTCACACATTTCTCCTGTTTCTGTGCTCTCAGCAGAGCAGATCCCCAAATAGCTCTTCCCTGGGCACAGCTCCAAATTGGTGTCTGCCTTTGAGAAGTCTCAGTGGTGCACAGTAGGGTACTGAGTACTTTTCCTTCCTTCCTTCCTTCCTTCCTTCCTTCCTTCCTTCCTTCCTTCCTTCCTAGCCAATGAAAGTCACAGAAAAGCATGGCACTTATACAAAATATCAGCTGTGCAACACGATCAGCCATGCCACCGGGTCAGCCATGCGACACGGTGCAATTTGAGTCCCAGGGGAATTGCACTGGAACTCCCCGGAAGACAAACACTGCCCCTAATCACACTAAGTGAGAGATCCTCTGTAGTCCTGCATCTCTAACTTTTAATCAGACGATAAAGCCAGGACTGTCCTTGGTGTAACGAGAACCATTTCTTAATTTCTTACAGAAATTATATGACATTTTAGAACGAAACAAACGAGAGGCTATTAGGGAACTAGGTAAGTGGCTGGAGCATTTGGTTTCCTGTTTTATTTTTGCATAATTCTTTGGTTTTGTTTTCTTGTGGTTATGACAGCCTGGAATCCTAGATGATAGTGCTGTCAAGGTTGGGTTCTGGTGAAGACTGGCTTCTAGCCGGGCAAACATGACTGCTTGGTTACTGTGACCTATCTGACCTTTCCTGAACACACAGAGAGACTCCAGTGCCAATTTCTCTAGTGAGGGCCATCCTCACAAGGTGGGGGCCCCACCCTTGCAACATCATTTAATCCCATCACCTCTGCTAAGGCCCTTTCTCTAAATATGGTCACTGTGGATTTGAGCTTCACTGTGTGACATTGGCATGCCACAACTCAGCCCACAGCAGAGGGAAAAGATCTGGGAAGAAAAATGTCCCCCAAATCCAAAGAAGTATCTGGAGAACCCAACCACGCATGGTTGTGTGTACATACTCTGTGATTTAAGTTCTCCAGCCCTCCCGCAGAGAGCATTTGTTCTTCTGTAATTGGGATGATTGCAGCTCCTGTCTCCCTGCTGCGAGCCTTTTCCTGACAGATGCTGGGGGGAGGGGGCTCTGTTGCTCTGGGGATGTCTTATTCTCACCATAAGCTCCTCACTCTGCTTCGAGCCTCACAAAGGGCACTTCAGGCTGTGAAGTCTTCCACTTCATGTTCTCATCCATTCCTTTATCCAACCAGTATTTACTGGTCCCAAGGAAGGTCCACAGATGGAACAGCAGTGCTGGGTAGATGCGGATTCTGGCATTCTGGTGGAGTGGCTGAGTGTTACCGAAGGACATCACTGCAGAACATGGGGCGTGGGGGGGGGGGAGGGATCCCGTCAGCTGCTGTGGGTGTTGTAGGGAAGGCTCAAAGCCGGGGTGCTTATTAAGATAGCAAGGTTAGACGGATGCAGTGCTGTGTGTTTAGATGGCCAGCTCAGAGTCCTTAAGATTTTTAGGAAAGGGCACATGAAGATTGTTGTCTTTGACAAGAAGTTGTTCTGCCTCATTTTATCCAGCAGACTCCAGAAAGTAGAAACTCCCACCAACTCTACCCCCTTCCACCCCACTCTACCCCCTCCCTCTTCGGTAAGACTCTCCCAGAGAGTAGGGTTGCAGGAAACTCTACTTTTGTTTGAGTGTCAGTATTCAATTTGCTTTACTTGAAGGAGATGATAGGAGCTCAAGGATTCTATGCTGAGCATCTTGTGACCACTGACTCAGTGGGCATTAAAGCATCAGGCCATGGCTGTGGCCGAAGGTAGACCATTAATAAATGGAAGACACTAGAAAAGGGATAAAGGCCACTTTCAACTCACAGTCACACTGTAAGACGCCATGTGGACTTAACGGCGACACGGTTTTGAGATCACTGCAGAAAGAACAGTCTAATGGCTGTCTGTGCTTGGATAGGATACACCAAAAGATTATAGTGCTGTTCCAAGAAACTGAAAACCCATTGTTGCCATTTACTTAGCAGAAGGTTTTAACTTCTTTTCTCTTAAAAAATGCAGGCCCTAGTGTAGCATGATGCTGTGTCTTAGATGGTATGGAATATTATGAAGTTTTCTCAGTTTTGTCCTGATTAATGGAGTGTTCGTTTCCATATGGCTCCCGTGAGTGGTTATGGAATGGAAATGTCAGTAGGAGCTAGAAAGTGATATATATGATATATATATACATATACATATACATTCCCCATTTAATCCTTATAAACACTACTTGTAGGGCTTATACTATTCTTCTATGATCTTTATTATCAGTGTTTGAAACTGGTCCTTAGTGTGGTTATCTTGCCTGAGGTCACATGACTTAAGAAGTGGCAGTCAGATCTCTAGCGCTGGTAGATCTGGTACTAAAACCTATCCTCTAGATCGTAGATACCCTTTATTTTACTGATCAACTCATTTTAGTGAAAAAAAAAGTGTAGGTACCTTCCATACCTACACTGAGAGATTATGCTCAGTATAAAGATGACAGTGTGAGTCTAATTCCTGATGTCCTATGTTTATTAAAAGGGAATGAATATTCCACTTGATCTCACAAGACCCATCCATCTAAGTCTTCCCAAAAGTCTTTTTGTCATCCAACCAACAAAGGATACAAGGCAGAGACATTGAACCCATACTCTAGAGAAATGAGTTTTGATGTAGACACAGTCAGAGATGCCACAAGGATAAGGTAGTGTGAGTGGGTTAGCCGTGAGGGAAGCTAATTTTCAGTTTTCTCATCCATATAATGGGGATGCAAATTCATCCTACCAGCCTCATGGGTTCTGTGTGCAGCTAGAACAAATGACTATTCTACAAATACTACAGATATTCTAATGCAATGTGAGTCATTATTGTGGCTATTGCAAAGACTGCTCATCAAGTTTGATTTTTCCCAGGACTCATAGAGCATGAAGGCCGTGATGTGGTCATAGCTCTGAAGACAAAGCAGACAATCCGCAACGTGATTGCCAAAGCCCTGAAAAACCTCACCTTTCTTTGGTCAAGAGGCATCATTGACAAGCATGAGGGCATCGAGATGAACAAGGTAATGATGCAGTTCCATTCTCGTTTGGTTCTGCCAGCTCAGATGTATCAGAGAAAGCCATGGGTGCTACACATGTGATTCCCCGCAGCATGTTTAATGCTTGTGGCCATCAGAGCCAGTGTTTCCTGGCAGGCACCAGCAGTTAGAACAACCTGACTGCAAGTGACAGACACCAGCGGCCTCGAAGTTCAGTGAAGAAGTCAGCCCAGCAGTTTTATAAAAAGAACGCAGAAGGGACTGGGTGTGTGTGGTCAGGCCTCCAGAAAGGACTTAAAGAAAGATCTAGAAAGCTTTTCAGATTCCTTAGCTCTTATCAGGATTATGCCTGTGAAATCCTCCTCTGCCTTGTTTTCTGGACTCAGTAGATGTGGTTTTTGATTTTTCTTCAGCTTTATCTGCTGGTGGAGTTTGTACTGCCTAGTTCCCTGAGTGGGGATCCACAGAGATAGTAATATAGTAAAGGGAGGAGACCAATTTTATGTGTGTATGTGCATGTGCCGGTGTGCATGCGTGCGGGTGTGTGCATGAGTGTGTGTGTGTGTCTGTAAGACAGGGTAGGATGTCATAATTAAATTCTAAAGATGGTAAGCTTGATCTGAGTTGACAAGTGAAAACAGGAAGAAGACAGTAGGGACAAACAGAGTATAATACACACGAGGGGAGAAACTGAGTCACAACAGAAATTTATTTAGATTTCCTTGGTTTTGGCTTCAAGTCCATGTCCTATCACAAAAACAATCACCATAATTTTGAATGTTCATTTTTAGGTACTTCTTACAAAAATAAAAGCCTTGAATAACTTTCCAATGGCAATCCCACCTCCTACCCCTGACAAATACCTTCCCAACATCGTTTGGATGGAAAATAAGGATGTTCTCATTGAGTTCTTCAAGGTAATAATGTCTTCTGTTCTGGCTCAGGCTTGTTGTAAACATTTTCCTCTGCCCCAACCAATGACTAAATAAAAACATATCAAAAAACAGAGATGTAGTTAAATTCAGTCTTTTGGGGGCTGAAGATATCAGAAAGCTAACTTAAACAAAGAGAAAGCATTCTGAAGAATTGAGGTTGCTTTTTACAGCCCAAGCCCCAGACAGGGCTAAACACTTTTTTTGTTCATTTGCTCAGTCATCTCCAGAACATTTACAAGGGTGTTAGCATTATTTATTGTGCAAGTACCAATTGCAAAATCTTTGCTATTATTGCTCAAAGTTGGTGTGTTATGTTATATAGGACAACCCAAGAATATGTTTTTATGTTTATGTGACTTGAAAAGTATTTTTAATTTTAAAATCTTATTTCTGTTTAGACAAGGGGTCTATGACATTTTAGGGTTTAACTCTCTCCCCCTATTTAATTTTATTTTTTTCACTCAGGAAAGAACCAAACTCACCTACTTTGACTATGGGGATATCATTTGTAGAGAAGGTGAAATGCCTCAAGGAATCTTCTTAATTATTTCAGGAATGGCGAGTGTAAGAAGAACTGGCTTTTAAATTTTTTTAAATGCATTTTGAATGTATAGTTGTAACGTCCGGGTAAGTTTTGGAGCTGATTAGTTTGGAATTGTGAGTCTCTCCCACATGAAGCCGTTTCTGCAGAGTTAAGTTTGACAGCTGAGACACAACGTCGCACTTCATACTTGACCGTGTTTCCCATTTTACGAAGCGCTCTCAGAGTTGTTACTTATTCTTCACAACAAAGTGGAGGAATTCGTGGCTTGAAGATGCTGAGACATGGGAAGCAGTAGGCATTTGGACTCGTTTACCTGAGTGAGAGTTCAGGCAAAGGGCTTGGCTGCAACTCAGAGGTCAAGTTGAATGAAGATCAAAATACAACTTGGCAGTTGATCGGTGCGAGCCTTCTGTTTAACGGGCGAGGGGGGAAGGGAGGAGTGAGAAAGGGAATATGAATTCAGTAGTGGGATGGAGCAAGAATCCTCTGTGTCTTCATACCTGCACTTCAACAGCTGACTACAGTGGTCCACTTGGCCTATACACTGATCAATTCCTAATTCCCAGCTGATGCTCTATGTGACAAGACTTTATCCTAGAGAAAAGAATATATTTGACTTCCAAATTTTATTTATTTATTAATAAGATTTATATTTATTTATTATGTGTAAGTACACTGTAGCTGTCTTCAGACATGAGAAGAGGGTATCAGAGCTCTCTCTCTCTCTCTCTCTCCTCTCTCTCTCTCTCTCTCTCTCTCTCTCTCTCTCTCTCTCTTTTTCAAGACAGGGTTTCTCTGTATAGCCCTGGCTGTCCTGGAACTCACTCTGTAGACCAGGCTGGTCTCGAACTCAGAAATCTGCCTGTATCTGCCTCTCAAGTGCTGGGATTAAAGACGTGTACCACCACTGCCCAGCACATTGGTGCTGGAATTTGAACTTATGGCCTTTGGAAGAGCAGTCAGGTGCTCTTATCCACTGAGCCATCTCTCTAGCCTAGGCTTTGAAATTTTAAAATGAGTATTTCAGACATTTTACTTACTGAGAAAATAAAGTGCTGTGGTGAGTCTAATATAAAGACAATGTAATACCAAGTGTCTGATTTCAGACAGTTTGTTCATTGATTAAACAGATGTGGACTTTGTTACTCTCACGAGCAAGCACTGATCATTCTAGGTACAGGACTGACAAAACTGAAAAAAAAATCTTTTTTAAAAAAAAGATTTATTTATTATTATGTGTAAGTACACTGTAGCTGTCTTCAGATACACCAGAAGAGGGTGTCAGATCCCATTATGGATGGTTGTGAGCCACCATATGGTTGCTGGGATTTGAACTCAGAACCTTTGGAAGAATAGTCAGTGCTCTTAACCACTGAGTCGTCTCTCCAGCCCCCTAAAAATATCTTGATTCATTTGGAACTCATTTTCCAGTGGAAGGATAAAAGAAGAGGGCATAATATACAAAATAAGTTAAATGCGTACACCGTAAATGCAACTTTATTCGTAGGATCAGAGTTGTCTTGGAGGCTTACTGCTGAGTAAGCTCACCCTTTCTAGTTCTTTCTGAACTCTGGCTGGCTAGTTCAAGTCAGCTGTTCCAGCTCAAACTCCTTTCCAAGATGACTAATGCAATCTGGCTTCTCTCAGCTTCTCACTGAATTGCTCTGCTTGGCCTCTCACTAACTTTGACAGTATGTTCTAATCTCCTTGCTCCTTTACATTCTGGCTTGTTCTGTCTTCACCTGTGTCCTGTCTCTGTAAAACTGCCTCTCTCTCTCTCTCTCTCTCTCTCTCTCTCTCTCTCTCTCTCTCTCTCTCTCTCTGTGTGTGTGTGTGTGTGTGTGAGTGTCTGTGTCTCTGTGTCTCTGTCTGTTTCTGTGCAGTTCTCTTAACTCGCCTCTTTTTCTTCTGCTGTTCTCTTGAGAGTTAGGTGTATCCTATCTCTGACTCATTTTGTCATATCTTTCTCTGATTTGTTATTTTGTCTGTCTATCAATTATACTTTCAAACATGGCTTCTTTCTTCTACAAACTAAATTTACCTTCATTAGTAAGGATTGAAGGTGTGTACTAAAGGTGTGTCTGTATTCCAGCCAGATCATACTGTAATCCAGAGTGTGTCTGGATCATGTAGACCTAGAAGGTCTTTGGATGTGGTCTCATATCAGAGCAGTCCATGTCACTGGATTAAAATTCCTCTTCAGTCCACATTTAGTATAGTAAAAGAGGTGTCCTAGGTATTAGGATTCTCTAGAAAAACTTCATTCTCAGAATGAAGATGTGTCTCCCAGAGGCCCTCTGATGCAGAGAGTGAACACACAACATTCCTTGTCTATGCTCAACTAGCTTTTTTTCATTCTTGCATAGTTCAGGGTTTGACTGAGTGAATGGTGCTCCTCATACTGGCTTGGTCAATAAACAATCAAGATAATCCCTCACACGTGCCCACAGATGAGTCTGATTTAGATAATTTCTCTGTTGAGACTCAGATGATTCTGTGAGGAGAAGGTGCCATTGCAACCCAGAGCCAGGCTTTCTGTGGGCAGAGGCCCTGGTAACAAAGCTAGTGCCCATGAAGGGACAATATTTTGAGTCCTTTGGATATGTCTCTCCCAGAATTTCACCTGTGGCTATCCGGTCCTGAGGATTTGTTTGTTTTGTTTCTTGAGACAGTGTTTCTGTGTGTAGCCCTGGATGTTCTGGGACTTGCTTTGTAGACCAGACTGGCCTTGAGTCTCTGCCTCCCGAGTGTTGCTGGGATTAAAATTAAAGACATGCACCACCTCTCTCTCTCTCTCTCTCTCTCTCTCTCTCTCTCTCTCTCTCTCTCTCTTTCTCTTTCCTTTCACAGTATTGGTGTGTCTCTCACTGCCTATGAAGAAAACAACATAGCATAAAAATGGGAAAATTAACTTATTTACAGCTCTGTCCATAAATGGGAAGAGGAAAATTCTCAATCTGTTTAGGCATTTCCCATAAAAATGAACAGAACTTAAAGAATATCCAGGAAATATGTGCATGGTGGTAGCTTTTACCTTGCAAAGTGAGTCTTCTGACATCAGGGATCCTGTGGACGGCTCATCCTTACTCTCAGCATGGAAATCCCAATTTCTAACCCCCTGTCGCAGCAGAACTCATCAGTGTCCTTTTGATACCTGCAAACAGATTTTGGCCTATAATGAAATCTCTTTGGAGTAATGTTCAAGTCTGAACACCAAATTTATTTTTGTTTCTTGCATCTCTTGTGTGTATCCTAAAGACACTTTTATACAGAGTTTTTATTGCATTTCCATTTTGACTGTGAAAAATTTCCATTTTCACAGAAGACCGTGTGTGGAGTTTTCTACCAGTGGTGTTATTTCAGCCCTCAGAAAATTTCAGATTTTGAGGTGTTTTAGATTTCAGCATGGGGCCCTCCAGCCAGTGGTATGTAAAAAGTACTACAGGGGTAAAGAACTTAGTTTTAATTTTTATAAAAGTAGTCAAGTGAGGCAGTGTGCTTTTGTTATATAATCCTTAGAAGAGTCTCGAGGCTTTTGTTTCTTTTGTTGTGTTATTGTTTTGTTTTCTGGTGCTAAGAATTGAGCTTTATGGTCTCAAGTGTTAGTGCAAGAGTCTTGCTTTTTATATAAGCAAATCCTTTGCCTTGAGGTATTGAAATACAAAATAAACCATGACTTTTGTGAGAGTTAATGCTTTCCAGTCACATTTCATTAAAGAATCTTTGACTCCCTCTGGAACAGTCATAAGAAAAAGTAGAGGCTATTGGTATATTCAAGGGACTTAACTTTTTTTTTTATTTCCCTTGTCATAATTTCTCCCCCAACAGTTACATAGCTCATCCCCCACCTTTGGGATAGACTCAAGCCAGAGGACTGAGAGACAGTACAAGATTATGTATACAGAGTATTGTACCAGTGGGGACGTACTTGGTGAGCTAAGCTGTTTGCTTAAGCGTGAAGTTGAATATACAGCCATCTGTGAAACTACACTGCAGGTACGGAATAGCTCTGTTGTAGGTTATCGGTTAATCCTCACTAAGGAAAGCCAGGATGAGTTATTTAATCTCCTTGAGTGTTGCTTTTCTTATTAAATAGAGAGGATGCCTGTCCTTTGATGTTATAAAGATGGGAAAAATATTTATGGTGCTATTCTGTTTGAAATGGTCACCATTCTGAAAGCAAGTGTTCTGTAACAATACTCACTTGTTTAAAAACTCCCTTTCTTTCGTTTTTCACTTGCCAAGTAACAAGTTACTTGTTCAACATGTAAGTAACCTGAAATCCCATTTGGTGTGGACGATCCCAATAAAAGGGAGCTAAAGTTCCTACTACGAATTGTTTTCAGGGTTTGAGGCTGATAGAAGGGACAGAGTAAAACACAGACTCTTAGGGGCATTGTGGAACAGCAGGAAGGAATGGTGTTTTATCAGATCATACTACATTGTTTCTGGAAGAGGAGAGAAAGCATGTATTTAGTCACATGTTTGAACGACCTCATGACAATTCATATAGCTTGAATTCTGACAGAGTACATAGAGTTTGCCTCTGGATAGGGGCACTGTAAGTAGGGAGCACTGTGGATTCATTACTGTGAGGGCTCAGTTCCTGAATCTCAGGCTTGTAAACCAAAAACTTCAACGTAACGGTTGAGTGATAAATAGCCTGGGCCTTTTTTTTTTAAGGCTTTTAAATTTTTTTTTTTTTACTTATGTGTAGTTGTGCTTGTACATGCACGCATGTGTGCACGCACGTGGAAGCGTGCACGTGTGCGAGTAGGTATTTATTCCAGGAGAGGCATTAGGTCCCTAGGAGCTGGGGTTATAGATGATTGGGAGCCACCTGACATGGGTGCTGGGAACCAAACCTGGGTCCTCTGGAGAAAAGCCAGTGCTCTTACCTGCTGAGTCAGCTCTGCAGTCCCTCTGGGGCGACTTTTTTAAGTTTATAGCTTTCACTGGACTGCAGATTTTTATCCTCTTATATAATGTTTCCACAATGCCAATTCTTTTAAATATCAGAGGATTATATTAGTGCTAGAGCATCATAGAGTTGGAAGTTCGCTTTCTGAGAGATGATGACCTTCTTGTTGAATGATGGACTGTAATTTAGCTGTCTGTAGCCTGGCACCTTGTTATTTCAGGCCTTCTTCATCTCCTTGGAGGATTTATATGAAGGTTTTGATGTCTTCTGGCCATCTCTAGAATATAAAATATGGCTCAAGCTTGCTCTTAGTATTGCAAATCAGTATTTTGAAGCAAGTATTGCTGGTGAGGTAAGTTATATGAGCAGAATATAAATGAATTGATAAGTACCAAATTTCTGATATAGTAGATCTTATATTTTTCAGACAAAGATAGAAAGGAAGGTGGCGACTTAGTTTAGGTTTTACTACTGTGAATGGACACCGTGACCAACTCTTGTTAAGGACAACATTTAATTAGTGCTGGTTTTTAAGTTCAGAGATTTTGTTCATTATCATCAAGGCAGGAGCATGGCAGCATCTAGGCAGGCATGACACTGGAAGAGCTGAGAGTTCTACATCTTATTCTAAGGCAAACAGAAGACTGACTTCCAGGCAGCTAGGATAAAGGGCCTTAAAGCCATGCCTACAGAGACACACTTCCTCCATCAAGGCCATACCTCCTAATAATACCACCTCCTAGGCCAAGCCCACAGTGGTGTCTGACTCTTTAAAATGAGTTTTAACTATTAGAGTTAAAATGAGTTTTAGCTACTGTCTCATCCTGAATCCCTGTGCCGTTAACAGTCTTATCACAATTAATCTTTCCAGACTACCTGAAAGATTGTTTAAAAAAAAAACAAATCAGAAAATATTAACTAGGAAGATCTTCCAAAGCAAAGCATATCATTAATTAGAAGTTAAGGGACAGCCCTGAACATGCATCTTCTAGTTCTTTCAGGAACTTTGTTGAGGTGACTAAGTCCTGTTTATGAACTTTTCCTCCAACAAGGTTTATAGAGTATAACTACAAACCTTGGGTTAAAAAGAGTGTGGCCTCCAAGCCAGCCAGTTTCATTTACAATACCTCAATAATAATGCTCAGGAAAATTCTGGAGTAAGGAGACTAGGATTTATCGCCTTTTATATTGTCTCTCCATGAAGAGTAAGACAATTGCTAGTATAGAATGAGCCTCCTGAGAGGAAAGTTAAGGCCAGGGTGTTGGACTTTCTGACAGCGTGGCAACGGTCAGGATCATAATCATGCTGCAATTCAGAAGCCATGCAAATTCATGATGCAAATGAGAATGGTCAGAAATAAAATGTTAAGGGCAATAATATTTATGTACAATCCACTTAATCTAGCTAGATTAAGCTATTGCTAGATTGCAACCTAATGGTTAGCTCATGGTTCAAAGTAAAGTCTATTGTGGCAGAGGAATCAGGGCGGCAGGAGCTTGAAGCAGCTGAACCCATGACGTCCACAGCGGTGCAGAGAGGAGTGAGTGCACACCAGTGCTCCGTCTTCCTTCTCTACTCAGTGCTGGCTCGGGATCCTCCGCCCGCAATGACGATTAATTAATTGATTAATAAAGATTATATTAATTAACACAATCAAGACAATCCCTCACAGGCATGCCCAGAGGGTCACCTCCCTAGATTCTTTCTAGTTGACAACACTAATCATTACCTCCCCAGTCTTTCTCCTCAGGGAATGTCTATTAGATCCCACTGGATAAGTTTAGAATCTAATTTATTCTGCTTAGCCACAAACTCATTTCATTTTCCCCCCAATAACCTAGTGAAGGGGAGGGGCTAAGAGGCTGTTCAAGATCAAAGAATGTAAAAACAGGAAAAAAATAGCACTTTGGGTCTTAAATCATATTTTATACAACTTGAGAAACTTGATTGTGGTCTGATTATTAGATGATACCAAGGAGTTCATAATTACTTATTAGGTATTTAATGACATCGTGGTCAGGCAAGCAATGCTTTAAAAACCTCATTTTTGATTGAGGGTAGGGAAATTGAGGCAAGACGATCAAGAGCAACAGTTGGCCAACCCCGATTACAGACTGAGATTCTGTCTTAAAACAAAACCAGAAATAAAACAAACACAAATATTTTTAGGTGTGAAAAACTGAAATGAGAGGAAAGTAGGATTTGTTTCAAAATACAACAACAACAACAACAACAACAGAAGTATAGAGCAATAGTGAGAAGATTTTAGGAATTATTTCCTCTAATAATCCCATGAAAGAGATAATCAGCCAATAATTTTTAGCACCCCAGACATGTGTTAGATAACATTCTCATCCACCTCTACGTCAATCAATATGCAGGCATTCTCAAGCCTAAATATCACACTTTTAGTTTCCCTTGTTGCAAAATCGTAGATAAAATGTTGGCTGATTTACTCGTGTTTGTTGGTGCCCTGGGTACTGTGCTGATACCCTCCAGAAAATAACCCCAGTTGCCAGTGACTGACACCAAGGAGTGCCTGAGAGTGAGGCTGGCTCCTGCCAGCAGGGAACGTCTGCTCCAGGCTTTTCTCCGTGGGTTGTACCTGGATGCTTTTATCTTCACAGAGTGCCCTCCCTGCATCCAAGTTTGTCTACAACTGTCTCCCACTCCCACACAGCTTCATCACCAACTGCATCTCCGTAGCCCTACTTCCAAACAGAGACATATTCTGAGATGCCAAAGGTCAGAACATCAAGTAAGACCTTTAGAAAAGGGGACTCAATTCCACCCACAAAAGCATCCATTCAGTTCCAAAGTCTATGATTCAGAGCCACCATCACATATAGCCCAAATGAAGTGCCTTGATTGCTCTGGTTTCCGCTTTTGGTCATTATTGCTTATTCAGTTGTCACGTGAGACATTTGCTTACTGCCAGAAGAAACCTATGAGTCTTAAGCCTGGTTAACTCTAGAAATCCTATAGCACATAGCTGATCACATGGAATACATGGTGAAGCTGAAGGTTCCTTCATTAGGCAGGGCAACCAAATTCAAAGTCATTTGCAGAAGCCAGGCTACGCTAAGTTCTGTTGATTCCTGGATCTAGGTGCAATCTGACTTCCCCAAGTAACCAAGACCAGTGCAACTGTTTCCTTCTTGATATCATGTATCTATTTTTTAGACTTATACAGTGTAATCTCCTTGTAGGATTTAAAGTTTCAGAAGTGTGTGATGTTCAATCATGCATATGTGGAGACTCTGTCAAGCTATAATGAAATGACTCTTAATCATGTGACTATGAAATTCATTATTCTTGTGTATGGCAATGTGATCAATAGCAAGACGGAAGAAACACATATTGCACCCTGCATCATTCCTAAGTCTTGTGAGCAGGTAAGGAGCATAATTTATTTTTATTTTTCTTTTTTTCTTTTTTTTTTAAGATGTACTTATTTATTATATGTAAGTACACTGTAGCTGTATTCAGACACACCAGAAGAACGCATCAGATCTCATTACAGATGGTTGTGAACCACCATGTGGTTGCTGGGATTTGAACTCAGGACCTCCAGAAGAGCAATCAGTGCTCTTAACCGCTGAGTCATCTCTCCAGCCCTGGGAGCATAATTTCTAAAGAGCCCATTTGTTTTGCATGGTGCTCCCCAAGCAGTTTTAAAGCTCAGACAGTAACAGCTAATTGTGTATTTAATTTAAATTTAAATTTGGAGTCTGGATGTAAGGGCTTAGTGGCACCTACCGGATGTAAGAATCAAGCAAGCAGCTTCGCTCTTCTGACTTTTAGTTTGCTACTTAATGCAATGAGGATGCTGGCAGCAGCCCAATTGTTAGGCTAATATGAGGACTAAATGAAACAATTCATATTTAGAGATGCTGGCTTAATCTCTGTTCTTCTGCTCCTAGCATCTCAGGAGGCCAGTGGGAAGGCTGGTCATGGGTAGTTGATCTTCAGTATAGGTGTAAAAGTTATCCGAGGCTTGCTAGCCATTCTCTTCTTTCCATATGGGGGTATTCTAGTCCAGTTACAAGCAAGGAGTAGAAGTTTTTCATTTGGCTTCCATAAACATGCAAACGACAATTTTCTGGCCTAAGATTTCTTTGACGCAACACGAAAGAAGATTTCAAAATAAACAGACAGGGCCTGTGTAGTAAATGCTGGAGTCCCAGCAGTTTGTCAGGGAGAGATGATAGCAGGTTAGAGGCCAGCCTGGGCTAAGTCATGAGTTCCTGCCTCAGAACACTAGAAAACAGGCAGACAGACATGCACACGCACACAGCTTCGGTTGGAGACCTAGTGCTAAGTTTCAGTTTATTTCTTGCAGCCTTTACAAAGAAGATTGGGAAGCAGCCACTTAGGGATCAGATGTCTGCTCTTCTGACCACTTTTTATTTCTATTGCCTGTAGATCCAGGGAATTGCAGATGTAAGCAAGCTTCTCATAATCCCCACCTCTGAGCCTGTCAAAAACGATGCCACCTCCCATGCCATGGGTAAGGGATGATACATAGCTTTTTAGTGGTGAGAAAACTATTGTGAACCGTTTCAACAAATGCAAATTTCTTTTAATCCCAGAAGGCGATTGGATTGGAGGTGGTTCCCACCCTGGGGCCCACACAGGATGTCACTTTGCTTTTGGGAGGTCACCGATCAAAGACTCAGGTCGAGGCTCTAAAATCCATGTGGCCTCTCCTCTGTCCCTCCTCCCTCTCTATTCTTGACAGCTAACAACAAGTCCTGGTAAACTGAGCCACAAAGTGATATTGGGGTGCTGTTGACATGGGGAGAGGGGAAGACTCCCACTGTGGGGTCAGGCAGAGGTGGGAAACTGGTCTGCTCCCCAGGAACTGAAGGGCACACGGAGCCTGACACCCTCCCCTCCCCCGCTTGAGTATTACAAGCTACAGTCACTGGCACAAGATCAATGGCTTGCATAATTACACTTTGAAGGTCACTAAGTAATTGCCGTCAGTAGATGCAGTTCTCAATCTTGCTACCGAGCACTGATTATCCAGAGAACACTAGGTAGGAAGGCTTTGATCTGGAGAAAATATGCCCAGGGATTTCATTCTGTGCTCATTGTCCTTGCCTTGCTGGGTTCAATCACAACACCATCCCACCTGTCCCAGTTCGAGTACAGACGGCTTGGGTGTTATGGTACATGGGAGCATGTAAATCTTCTTCTTTTTTTAATGTATACAAGTGCTCTGTCTTTCTGTATGGCTGCACGTTAGAAGAGAGTATCAGATCCCATTACAGATGGTTCTGAGCGACCATGCGGTTGCTGGGAATTGAACTCAGGACCTCTGGAAGAGCAACCAGTGCTCTTGACCACTGAGCCATCTATCTCTCCAGCATGGACCATGCAATTCTTAATGAGTTGCTAGTTTGAGAGGAGACCACTCTTTCATTAGCCCCCTGGCAAGACACTAGACCAAAGGAAGCAGTAGTATTCTGTGGTGGGCTTGAGACAAAACTCAAAAATGGTAAGCCTAGTTTCTTGAGTTTGGACCCTGACACGTATTTTGCTTTGAAATTTTTCAATAAGTTGCCATGGGAAAAAAAAATAGAAAAGTGAGGTTGTCTGGCAACGATGAATGAGATAGCAACCGACTTGTGTGGCAGGAGTTCTCCATAGTCCACACTATACCCTCTTGCCTGGACTCAGCCTGCTTGTTTGTGGGACCTGCTTGCCAGTCCATATAGTAGACCTTTAGGAGCTTATTAGCAAAACTCCAAGGGAAGAAAGTCAAGGGTCCATTTGGAAAGGGGAAGGAGAAGAGAAGACTTACATGGAGAGAGCAGAATGGTATCCCAAACCTCCTGCTGCCTTTACTCAAATGTTCCCTTTTTTCCCTCTCCCTCTTCATCTCAGTCAACACCGGTCTTCGAACGACCAAGAAAGACTATAACTGGAAAAGAAAAGATGAGGTAATAAACCGGGCACTTGGGATAGGTTTTCCTTATTGTGACTATTAATCTGCATAGCTACAGATGCAGCTAAATTGGGTAAATCAGGTGCGGTGGCACACACCTGTATCTCAGCACTCGGGAGGCAGGGCTGGAGGACGGGGAGCTTAAGGTCATTCTTAGCCAGCTCCCTAGCAAGTCTGAGAGCAGCCCAAGGGTGCGACCCTGTTTCTGGCCGGCGGCGGCGGTGGTGGTGGTGGTGGTGGTGGTGGTGGTGGTGGTGCACGCCTGTAATCCCAGCACTTGGGAGGCAGAGGCAGACGGATTTCTGGAGGCCAGCCTGGGCTACAGAGTGAGTTCCAGGACAGCCAGGGCTATACAGAGACCCTGTCTCAAAAAACCAAAGAGAGAGAGAGAGAGAGAGAGAGAGAGAGAGAGAGAGAGAGAGAGAGAGAGAGAGAGAGAGAGAGAGAGAGAGACCCTGTTTCTAAATATATAAAAAAGTAGTGAGCTGAGGGAGCAAAATGCAGGTAGTGAGAAAAGACACCTTGTTACAACTGCGTTGGCCTAACTGAGACAAAACTAATCTGCATTACTTAAAAAAGGGAACACTGTTTTGAATCCTGTAACTTTGAGGGCCGGGGAAATGGCTCGGCGGCTAGTGTGTTTCCTCTACAGATTTTGAGGACCCTACGTTCGGGTACCCCATCTTCATGGAAAAGCTGGGCATGGCAGCACGCCGCAGTAGCTTGTGAATAGGAGAGGTGGATTGTGGGACTCCTTAGTCCGCCGGTCTAAAATCTATTCCAGGCTCCGTAAAAGACCTTGTCTTAAAAATAAAATAACTAAATTATGGAGACGTGATAGGGGAGCGATCTGAGTACATCATCTCCGGCTCCCCTTCCAGACACAGGCATGATGTCATGCACACATGTTCACATGCGCATGGACAACATAGACATGTGTAGTTGACACACCTAGGTTTCCTCACCTCATTCTTTCTCAAGCCTTACGTCAGAAAGCAAGGATCTGTGGGGAGAGGAGGAACACCCGTCCAGACAAGACCCAAGCAGAGCTGTCTAAGTGGTCATGCTTTTCCCGTTCGGAGTGTGCTATTGGGGAGGCTGTCCCGCCAGGCCTCTAAGGCCGGGCTTGTGAAGCCACAGGCTGATCGTGGGCATCGTCCTAGAGTAGCATCCAAATTAACTGCTAATTTCCTTATAAACTATCAGTTTTATATCAACATTATTGAGTAGGATGGCAAACTTATTTGGATTTTTATTTATTATTATTATTAATTTTGGATTTTGAGTTTTTTTTCAAGACAGGGTTTCTCTGTGTAGCCCTGGCTGTCCTGGAATTCACTCTGTAGACCAGGCTGGCCTCGAATTCAGAAATCTGCCTGCCTCTGCCTCCCAGAGTGCTAGGATTACAGGCATGGGCCACCACTGCCCGGCTGGATTTTTAAAGATAAAGACAGAAACTTTAAAAAGTATTAGTTTATTTAATTAAAATATCATTACATCACTTCTCCCTCCCTCTTTGCTCTCTAACTCCTCTCCTGTTCCCCCTCAAATTCATGGCCTCTTATTTTTTAAATTATTGTCATTAGACTTGTGTGTATGTGTGTGTGTGTGTGTAAGTATTAAACTTCAGGCTGGAGAGATGGCTCAGTTGTTAAGAGCACTGACTGCTCTTCCAGATGTCCTGAGTTTAATTCCCAGTAACCACATGGTGACTCAAACCATCTGTAATGGGGTCTGATGCCCTCTTCTGGTGTGTATGAAGATAGTACTTATATACATAAAGTACATAATTAAAAAAAAAAGATTTAAAAAAAAAAACCTCCATTTAGTGCTGCTTATCTGGATATTTGGGGTGGAGGCTGACCACTTGGGATTAGATAACCATTTATTTGGGGTTCATCTCTGGGAAAGATTGATTCTCCCTGACTCAGCAGTTTGTAATTGCCTGTATCACATCTAGGGGTGACTCCTCCAATCACGTTGGCATGTCCACTGGTGTCATTGTTCAGGTCTTGCTTAGACCACCATATTGTTGAGATTTCACGGGTGTAGGATGTGACCTTGCAGCATAGTTTCTCTTCCCCTGGTTATAGCCATCTTTGTAGCCATCTTCTGTGATGTTCCCTGAGCCTTAGGTGGAAAAGACTGTATTGTAGCTGTATCCACTCGGGGGTGGGAGTGGGCGTTGAGCCACAGAGTCAGTCGTTTTACATTTTGACTAGCTGTGACCTTCTGTAATGGTCTCTGTCTGCTGCAAAAGAAGTTCCTTTGAAGAAGGACAAGAGCTACATTTACCTATGAGTATGTGGGTAAGTATTTAGAATGTAGTTAGGCATTTTACTTGTTTAGGAAACCAGCAATAGTAGTTGCCGCTGAGACATAAATGCTATTACTACACCTTTTTGGGATACTTGAGGTGCTGATCACTGCTGTGGGTCATAAACATTCCAACAAAACCCAGAAATTTTGAAATGTGATTTTCAAGCCATGTATAGTTTTGCTTTCACTTTTCTTGATCTCCTCAGCTAGAGCTGATGTGGAGAAGTCTGAGCAGTGCTAGAAGCCATGCTTACATCGTGAACGCAGGGCACTTGTTACCCTGGGCCAGAACAGAATAGAGAGCCAGGTGGTAGGATTGTCTGCAACTCTCAGGATGGTAGGGCCCCTCTCTCCGTTTAGTCTCCTACTAGCTCTGTTGAAGCAACGCCTACCTCTTGGTGGAGTGCATGAGCAGATAGGTCTGACAGGTTGACTGGGCATAGGAGTGATGGGTGCTAAGGCCAGGCTTTAGGGGCCTTCAACAGCCTGCCTCATTCTGATTTCTAATGGCTAGATGTCCTCTAAGCAAAAGTCAGACACACACACACACACACACAGACACACACATACACACACACACACATACACACACACACATACACACACATACACACACACACAGAAACAGACACACACACACAGACACACACAGACACACACACACATACACACACACACAGAAACACAGACACACACACATACACACACAGACACACAGACACACACACACAGACACACAGACACACACACACACACACACACACACAGACACACACACACCATCCTCAAGGAGATGTCCACGATAATGTTCTTTTAAGTGAAGATTTCGTCCTATCACCTACATTTATGATGAAGGTAATATGCAGTGTGCTTGTCAGAGGAAATGGCAGCTGCACCCATTAAGGTCATGGGCAGTGTTCCTTTTAAACATTTGTTTATTTTATATTTGTGAGAACACTGTCACTGTCTTCAGACACATCAGAAGAATGCATCAGATCCTCTTACAGATGGTTGTTAAGCCACCATGTGGTTGCTGGGAATTGAGCTCAAGACCTCCGAAGAGCAGCCAGTGCTCTTAACAGCTGAGCCATCTCCCAGCCCCCAGTGTAAGGACCAGCTCAGCAATTTTTAGGTAGCTCTTCTAGGGTCATCCTCTCCTCACTCTGACAGGACCCTCACTAGAGTCAGACAGCTGGGCTTCTCACACCTCACTCTTTCTTCCAGGCCTCATCATTATCACTATTATTTGTAGGGCCGGGGAATTGAACCCGGGGCCTCAAGCATTCTAGGGGAGCAGAGTACCAGTGAGTCATATTTCCAGCCCATAGGCCCCATTGTTTTCTTAAAAGTTTTCACTTCTGCAATTTGTGGAAAAAGTTTCCAGGTACTCCATAGTGACTCATAAAGCTAACTAGAATTTAAATTTCCTGGCACTTCTCTTCTAAAGCACACCTTTGATAGTTGAATGTATGTAATGCCCATTGCTAATTAAATGCTCCTGCTAGGCAATGGTGGTAGATGCCTTTGATCCCAGCACTTGGGGGGCAAAGACAGGTGGATCTTTATGAGTTAGAGGTTGGCCTGGCCTTAACAGTCAGAACTGTTACACAGATAAACTGTCTCAAAAAAACAAAAACAAAAAATTAATGCAGTTTCTCTTTATGGTATAGAAATAAATATATGGGGCTGAAGAGATGGCTCAGTGGTTAACAGATCTTGCTGCTCTTGCAGAGGAATCAAGTTTGGTTCTCAACACCCCCACTGGTAGCTCACAACCATCTCTAACTCCAATTCCAGGGGATCCAGGTATTATATAGGCACTAGGCACACACAGTACACATACATGCAGGTAAAACACCCAGGCACATAAAATAAAAACAAATGACTAAATAAAAATTAGAAATATGCATGTTAATCATATTGTAATTCAGAGCCCTTAGCATGTAAGCTCTTTTAAGGGAAAATGTGCCAAATATGAAAATAGAAACCTTTCCTTAATTTCTGATTCCATTTAACTGGTAAGAAGCCTTTTTGGAAGTGCTCATAGTCTAATATTTTTGACTTTCTTTTTTGCAGTTTGAAAGTGGACACCTCCTTAGGAAGACATATTAATGAGACAGCTCTGGCGTGTGGAATCAGGTAAAGGCAGATATGACGGCGCAATTTAGAAATGACGCCAACTTAGAAACTGCCCCAACTGTTCACTGCCGCATTAGTTTTATAAGCAGTTAATGGGCCTCCACGAACACTTCAGATCTTTAGTAGTTGCATTATACGTGAGATACTCAAAATTCTTCAAGATAATATAAAATCCTTTAAAACTTAGTGTTGATGGAACTCTTTCCCTTAGCTGAGCACAAGTCATAACAGTAAGTTGGCAAATGAGGTGTATGTACAGTTAATGCAGTACCTGCAGATTTTCCTTGTGAAGTTGCCATACTTAGTGACTCTCTGACTTTCTGTGTTTTCCCTCTCTAGTTTAATGTGCTGAAGATGGGAAAATGCTCCACGATATTGGTCACTGAAAGCAAAGTTTGGGAGGAGGCTGCATTCTTAACATTGCACAGTCCTGTCCAATGGAAATTTCTGCTTTATTTTTCAAAGTCAAATAAAGGGGAATGCTATGGTTAATGAATAACTGTTCAGAGTCCATTATTTCTCCTCACTTCAACCAGACTGAGAATATATGATAGTTTTGAGAAAACAAGGAGAGGTAAATAAATTAAATGAAAAAGCTGAAGCTTTCAAACCTTCTCAGGACGGGTTCTGAGTGGTCTTATGGGTGTCAAGAAATACCAGGTGTGACTGCACACTGCTGAAACTTGACTGTACTTGACCACAGAGCTTCATTTTTTTTCTGATCTAATTCCTCTGGTGCTGTCACTTAAGGGTGACGTGGACCAAGCCCTTTCCTGTGCCTCACCCACGCTCATCGTTGGACTTGGCCTCTAACGTCCTGGGTGGTCCACTTGCTTTTCAGAAGTAGTGGAAAGAACTTTCAAACTAGGTGGAGGGCTGCTTACTTTTGATCATCAGTTTGCCATAACAGAGACTTGAGGAGAGAGCCTCAGTTGAGGAATTACCTAGTTTGAATGGGCTCATGGACAATTTTGTGGTGGGGATTGTCTTGACTGTTAACTGATGTAGGATCCAGTCTCTCTTGGGGTGGTACCATTTCATGGGTGGTGCCCTATATGGAGATTTATCTGTCATTGGAGAAAAATACTCATGGCCATTCCAGCAAGAATGCCTATTAGTGTGAGTCTAAAATGTTAACATGCTTTTAAAATGTTGACAACAGTTTTCTGATCAGGATTTTATTTGTTGAACCTCAAAATGCAGAATTCAGAAATGGCCACCCACACTACTAGGATGTTGAGTAGTAAAATATTGTCACCATTCTTTTTTATAAGGTGTGTTCACATGCAGATATCACCAGAGAGCAGGTGTGGAAACTCCAGGAGATACAATGCGCACTCTTGGGAGGCGAAGGGCTTTTTGAGCCCACTTTCATAGAAACTTACGATGGATTTCCTGTAAGAATACTCCCAGGCTGTTCACACTTTATTTACCAAAAATACAGAATTGAAAGTTTCTCCCCACTTTAGCGCTCTCCAAAATGGGTAACAGAAGATTCAGTTTGGAAAGCTACAAAAGGTGTTTAATCATTCTAGCATGGAGCCCACACTGGCACTACCTTACTCATCACAGACCCTGCAGAGATCTAAGGAATCGCCAATACATATTTCATTTCAAAGAAAGCAGGACGCTGTGATAGGCAGAGGTGCAGAATGCTGGCGAAGGCACAGAGAAAGAATCCCGAGAAGGTTTTGGTGCCATTTCCATTTAATGACCCAGTAGTATAGTGAGCGATCTACACGACTTCGGCTGTGATCACGCCATGATCTTTCTACGGAACTGTTGCGAGGACCCGCAGCTGTCAGCTGGCATCTTCAGGTCCCAGTGCTGGGTGCGCAGTTGCAGCCCCAATTCCCACAGAGACTTAAGGCTGGGGTGTAAAACGGAGGTATTTCTGGCCGGACGGGAGCTCTTTGGTGAAGACTCCTTTAGGGAAGCATCGTTTGGCTTCCTCTTCAGGGACGTCGGGAAGGACCATCACGCTCTCTCCCTTCTGTTGGGAGACATTAAGAATGGTACGATTCAACCTTACTGTAATGGTAAGAAGTCTCAAAGAATTCATTATGGAAAAGTGGTAAATGAAAATATTCTTTACTCTCTTTACTCTTCTTTGAGGAACTTGTTTTACAAACTGACTCTTGACATGTTAGGAGAGTATTTCTCCATCACAAGTAGGAAAGGTCCTACTTTAAATTCCATTATAGCTGGCCACTACTCCTTAAAGTTTAATTAAAAATCTACTCCCTCCCCCCAATCTCTCAGTTTACAGATACTATTGGGTTGTATCAGGACTTACCTGTCAGAAAAATCAAAACCCAATACTCAAGAGGAGAAAGCAGCACTTAAGACTCTCTTGGTGTGTTATCTTGTCATATTTATCTGTTGAGATCTTTCTTAGGTATATTATAAGTTTATGAACAATCTGGGGGTGGTAGTGTATGTCAGTAATCTCAGCGTCCCGGAGCAGGCGGATTAAGAGTCCAAGGCCAGCCCTTGATGAACACTGAGCTCCTATTTTAAAAGGGTTCAGGGTGGAGATTGAGTCAGAAGGTAGCTGTGCCTGGTATGCATGAAGCCCGAGGTTTAGTTCCCAGGACTATTTATGACTGGCCATGGTGACACATGCTTGAGATCCTAGCACGTGAGGCACAGGCAAAATGGTGAAAATTTGAGGCCAGCCTGGGTTACATGAGACCTAAGAGAAAAATGCTATAACATCAGTATACCAGCAGTTATACAGCCACTGTGATAGAGGCGAGGCAGTCGGTCAAACTTTGCTCCCTTCCTGAGTTTTGAGACAGGACCTTGCTATGTAGCTTGGGCTGAACTTGAGCTTATCTCCTTGGAATGCAAGGACCGCAAGTTCCACCCCAACAAGAAATATGTGGCTCATTAGGTAACAGATGTAAGGTTTTTCCAAAATTTTGTCTATGTTAAGTATTCTGTATCTGAAAAGGAAATGTGTCGTATGTGAGCGTTTTGGGATACGGAGTGTGTTCACTTCCCAGTTGAACATCCCTAACCTCCAAAAATTGAAATGTGGCATGCATCACGTCCTCAAGAAGTTCTGGATTGTGGAGCTTGGCTTAGGAATGTTTAACTTCTAGATGAAAAGGGATCATTGTGACCTATGTTGGGATTATATAAGGTTAGCAAAAACAAAACAAACCAAAACAACCCCCCCCCCCAAAAAAAACCAGTTTGCGTTTTATACAGTGTGGATGGTCTCAGATCCTCCTGGTACACTGAGAAACCTGAGAAACGCAGACTCTGCATGTGGCCATGTGCGCCTGTCCTTCAGATCTGGGCACCCGGCATCCTCAGCAGCCTTACCTTCCAGTCGACTGGGGTGGCAACCGGCTTTGATTGTGTCAGCTGGAGAGAGTCAATCACTCTGAGAATCTCGTCAAAGTTCCTGCCCGTGGTGGCCGGGTAGAGGATAGACAGCTTCAGTTTCTTGTCAGGGCCAAAAACAAACACCTGTAAAACACACACACATATGGCGTTCTTTAGTACACGGCTGCAGAGTTGCCTCTGGGCACCCAGGCTCATGAGCGCCAGACCTCTTCCCCCAGTCCAGGGAAGTAAGAAAACAGATCCGGCAGAGGAGTTCATTACACGGTAGCCAAACCAGGGAGGGAAAGACTCCTCCTTGTCTGTCTACCCTGCCTCTAACACAGGGGGTCTCAATCTTCCCAATGCTGCGACCCTTTAATACAGTTCCTCGTGTGATCCCCACAAATTTATTTTGTTGCTACTTTACAACTGTAATGAATCACAATGTAAATACTAATATGCAGAATATGCTGTGACCCTTGTGAAAGGATTATTTGACCCCCAAAGGGGTCATAACCCAAAGGCTGAGAACCACTTGCTCTATCAGTTCTACAACTAAAAAAAAAAAAAGGTGCGGGTGAGTGGATAAAGTTCCGTCTGGGTCTCAGGGCGCTTTCTTGTCTAAGTATTCCTCAAATTTTGCTGTTCCAGAAAGAAAAAAAAAAATGCAATGCAAACATTCAGGGTTGAGCTTCAAGTAGGTGTACTAGTAGTTCACCTAGGATGGTTATTGTGCGCGTATTTATTACTAATGTGAGCTGTAATTTATTTATTATATAAATAAATACATTACTAACGTGGGCTCTGTATTAGTGGACATTAAGCAGGAGCCGTAGAGCTAAGATTCTTTTTAGTTCTAGAAAATGTGTAGATACCCAACAGCTATGAATTAAACAGAAATTTTAGCTAGATATCCCAGCTACTCTGCACGAGCGTATGAAGGACGCAATCACCAGCACACAGCTGCCTCACAGCTGTACATAGTCCTCTCGTATTGGCTCAAGCATTCCCCACAGCGGTACGACTCACCACACGGGCCGTCACAGGCATGTCGTTATCATCCTTCTCTGCTGGATCCAACATGCCTAAAAGAATGGCCAGGTCCCTGTCCTTATCATCGATGATGGGAAATGGTAGCTTCTCTGTGGGTGTTGCACCGTTGTAAGCATTGATGTCCTGAAACAAGAGAAAGGGGAGCAAGAGTCTTAAACCTGACACGGGTCTCTGCATCTCAGCGCGCTAAGAATCAGTCTGCAAGCCAAGGAACAATCATCACAATCATGTTCTCTAAGGAATTCTAGTAAGATGCATGAACAGATAGATACTCCTCATTGCAAGCAATTACTCACTCAAAGGAATATTAGCAGAAGGTAACTAGGAGAGTTTAGGAAGTTAACAGGGAAGTGGATTTAAAATTAGAAAAAGGTGAGTTTATTATTCATGTGAGGCTCATCAGAATGAATACCGGATTGACAGGCTGGCAGATTCGAAGCAGTTGGGACTTTTCTGCATTTCTTTGAAGGATGAGAGGAGACACGATTCTCTCTGAAATGGCTAGCATAGTCATTAATTTTATTGCCTGAAGTTGTGGGTCAATGGCTACCTGTTAGTCACCAGCCAAATTAGAACCAATAGCTTCCTGCCAGCTTCCCTACGTGATCAGTTATAGATTAAAGCTGGCGATTGCTTTTGGACATTTGAATTTGTTTTCCATTCCAGAAGAACACAAGTTTGGAAACTTCTAAGAAGGTGGAACAAATGAACCCAGTCATGTTTCTATTTAGATGTGCTATGTGACGACGATGAGCTCTCAACTCTTCTGTGATTTATTTATATTTTGATATTGATAGACATTATTGAGTACTGATACATTAATTCCTGACCTTGTCACTTGTTTAAATGACAGTACATTACACTCACAGACACCAAAGAACCACATTATTTACTTTGTCTTTATTTTATCCTAAGTCAGGACAATTTCACTCTTTACCATCTAGCACAGAAAAAACATTGAAGCTCAGATCCTTTTCAACTGGGCAGGCTTGAGCAAGTCATTCAATATCCATTGGCTTATAGTAGAGGGCTTTGCCAGAATCTAATGAGAAACTGCCCACGAGGAAGAGGTAGAAATGCCAGTTTCCCATTGGCAAGGTATGCAGAATGAAACAAATCCACCTCAGGGAAGAGGACAACCCTGTTTAATCTCCTACTCGCCACCCTTTGATCCTATACATTTAGGATTAATTGGTGTGGAATGTAGCCCAAAGCACACACCAAAACGCTACCTTTTATTTAATCTCACATGACTGACAGTGCTCGGTACATACATACAAATGGGAGGTATTGTGTGGTATATTGTAACAGCCGATTATAACATCCTGCCCAAAGACTTGTAAGTACTTTTGCTCAAAGCAGAAATTTCAATTCATTCATTCAATAAATCCTGTCACCTATACTGAGAACTTTTGTAGCAGTGAGCTAGTTTACTCCTTCTGGACCCTACACTCCCAAGAGGGGGAAATATAGTGACCAGACAAGTAATATGCAGAGATTTAGAGAAGGACTAAAGAGGAGATATGAAGTATGACTAGGTATCATAATTCTAGATAAAGACAAAAAAAAAGATTATAATGAAGTGCCATTTGAGGTAAACCAGCAAGGCAGTACAGTACAGGTGGGTGGATGTATTTAATACAGGGTGCCTATGAGTGTGTGTGGATAAACCGACAGCGTTAGGGTTGTGAAAACATGAGGCGTTAAGAATGGCCCTGGCTGGGATGAATATCGTAATAGATAATGGCGTCCACTTTTATACATGCTAGGTTCAACATGTCTGCGTGGCCAAGAGAGGTGCCAAAGAGGCCATGTTTTACCACCAGGGAACCAGGGGAGTCCTGACAGATGGGACTCTGAGAAGCAGTTCAGGGATGTTATTTTTAGTTTATCTTGGTGTGTGGAAGTGCTCACCAAGGGGAGGAAGAGAAAAGTGGTCAGTGAAGGAAATAAGCCTGGGCCAACTTCAGCACCAATTAAAAGCTGGGAGACAATGAACAGTTATTCTAAGTATGGACAGCTGGAGGCAGCATCCGGAAAAGCCAGAGCAGAGGTAAGGTTGAAACCAGGTAAGACGGTAACTGAGATATCGTTGGCTATAACAACACAGAGATCACTACAAAGTTGAAGTCTGACTTTCAGTTGACCAGTGACTCCTGAACCCGAGATTTACATACACTTTTATCTCAGAAACCAAGTTATATTCTATGAAACTTGAGACTTACAGCACATGCCAATCAATACTTCTGATAGAGGAGGGGAAAGTTAAGTGGAGCGTTTCCTATTCTCTTACTAAGGAGCACAGTCTTCCCTGACCTCTCTGGTCATCAGCAAGGGTACCGCCATTTCCCCCTCCAACAACCAAACAGTTCTACAATGTTTACCACTACTGAGTCTTCAACTCAACTTGGACATGATCTACCTGCAGACATAGAAGATTCCACAGAAGAATCAGATCAGGAAGATTACCCCAACTTTCGATACCAATCACAACTTTCAATCTGACAGAAAAAAATCTGGGACTCTTATGATCCTTTCTTTGGGACCAGTTAACTTGTTGGAACATACAGAATTTAGGAAAATGCATTTACAAAGGATGCAGATGAATAGATGTGCGAATTCAGGATGGCGCTTCCATGTCCCAGGTATACCTAACCTTCCAGGAAAGCACACTCGTTTAGCAATCCAATTCATGGAACTCTATTAGGATTCGTATGGAATCTTCATTGCACAGGCACGGTTGGTTAAATCATCAATACTGATGCACAGTTCAACCTTCAGCTGCTTCTCCCCCTAGTCCTGCCTGGTTCTGTTCAAAGCTGTGGAGGGAGCTGTGGCAATCAATCAATCAATCAATCAATCATTAGCACATAAAAAGACACTTCATCTTGGAAGACATAAAGGCTATTAGGAATGGATGGGAGGCAACAGAAAGGAGGAATATATATCACACACACATATATACATATATATCTCAGATCATAGAACTATACCTTGCTCCAGGCAAGATGATCCTCAACACTGTCTACTGAAATAGCAATCAACTTAACATTCCTCTTGGCAAACTCTGGTGCCAGCTTTGCAGCTCTGCCAAGTTCTGTGGTGCACACTGGGGTAAAGTCCCGTGGGTGGGAAAAGAGAATGCCCCATCTGGAATGAAGAAGAAGGTCACAACTGAGTGGACAGTCACCACCACGCAGAATGAAACACCCAACATTTGTACTTAAAAGGTCTGCATAATGAAGACATTTAAACCTTTTAGTTCCAACATTGTCTCCAGAGAAGCCCAAATTGACAGCTCAAATATCTATCAATAGATAAAACCTTATACATCAAACATATAAGATTCAAGATAAGTGGTTCAAAAGGATTCATTTTAGGGTGTCACTTAAAAAAACAAACAAACAAACCTGTAGATCAGGCTGGCCTTGAACTCAGAGACAGGTCGGCCTCTGCCTCCCAGAGTGCTTGAGTCTAATAATGTGGACCACCCACCACGCCTAGTCACCGCACTGTGACTCCTTTTCAGTCAATAAAATCTGTGCTTTTCAAGTCAAGCACCCTATTGAAATATTCCTTGAGCCTTTTGGCTTTTTCTAGCACAGTCCTTGAAATTCATCACCTACTATGCCCCAAATCCACACAGATGCCTGATTATAATAATAAACAGATTATGTAACCAGGAGCAGAAAGAGCTCTAGCCTCAGACTTGGAGGTAAATAAAATTCAGCTTGGCACTTGGCTTTCTGGAAGCAGGCAAGATATAAAATCTTTCATAAAGTCACTCAGCTGATCTAACCTGTTAAACAAGGCGCCCATATTTGCACCACGACAAAAAATGCTACTACTTAACAGTTGCAGTTTCTTACTTTAAACCAAGAAGGTAGAAAATACACAGACACCCTACAATGTACCCTTCCCCGTCTACAATTGAATCCATGTCCAAGGTTACCATTGTACAGAGTTTGAGGACGATTCAAATTGAGTTCCCAAGAAACTTCAGTACAGAGTGCAGAGTACAATCCCACTCCTAGGCTCTTTCAGGCTCCAAGGAAAACCCGGCGTGAAGTCCTGTACACTCCCACTGCCTGAGCCATCCAGGGCCAAGGTCTCAAGCTAGATTACTCAATCTGGCCTAGATTCTGAGTGTTTGGCAGGCCTCACGAGCACAAAAAACAAAGAAAGCAGACGAAGCCACACCCCGCCTTCCACCTACACGTGCCACTCAACTCAGCACAAGGCAAGGTCTAAGAGAATGGGGCCCCCCCGCGGTAGGGAAGAGGTAAACTTGAAGACTGTGGAGATGGTGATGTAGCTAGGTTTTGTTTTGTTTTAATATGGAGCTGGAAGAGCAACAAGCATCTTTTGAGATTTGATCTAGCTGTCACATTTAGGCCTTAGGTTCTAAGGAGAAGGACCAATGGTGGTCAGATGAGACTTAAATTGCAGGAAAAATAAAAATAAGAAAAGGAACAGAGCATTTTTTTAATGTACTATTACAGGAGTGATGAATTAGAATTTTTTTAAATTGTGAGGCAATGGTTTGTTTTGCTGAGTCATGCTGGTGAACTCATTTCTGCCCCTTCCCCTCCACACACAAAGGTGCATCTCAAGGCATTCCAAGAATGTCTGCTTTCCCTACTCTTTGGAAGAAATTCAAGGACATTATGCCATTCCTTTCCTCATTTTCAACAGAGGAAAGGCTTCCTCCCTCTAACAGAAGGGTCTCTCCTACCAGAAAAGCACCTCTGGTGCAGGTGTTTTGATTAGTGAGGAATCCTGGGATATATAAGATGCTTTTCCACATCCAGAGGCCATACAAAGCTACTCAAACCCACACAGCTCCCCAAACCTTTGGCTCTTTCTAATTATCAGGGGTAGAGTAATGCTTAAAGTTTCTTTTTGTCCTCCAAAGGATATTTGAGTCCGTAAGTGGCAAAATGACTTGAGATCGTCTCCAGAATGGAGTTTGGAAAAACTAGGCAAATCCCTTGTATTACAAATGACACACGGGGTGGAAATGTCTTTCTCGGTTGTTACCAGCGTATCATGACTCACTGGGGTTAAGCACACTGTTCTGATTGCTTATAAATTCACCTCATCTTAAGCTGCTGCTTCATCTGTTTATTTAGTTGTTATTTAGAGATAGAGCCTCACTAAGTTGGCTTGGCCTTGAAGTTAGGATCTTCCCAACTGTCTCCTTAGTAGCTGGAATAAAACAGTCGCCTGGATGCAACAGGGACATGTAACGTTTTAAATCAGATCTGATCAATAAACAATCACAAAGATTTCCGCCCTGGACTCCAGTGTGGCTATCTTCACAGTACATGTGCTTTAGATTCACATTTATCTCTCGTCCATGCAGACAGATGAAGAGTTCCAGCAAGACCTCGCATTTCCTGGGGGTGTGGGCTGCAGACAGGAACGGGAAGGAACACGGTGTAGATCGTGGGCAGTCTTGGATAAATATTAACACAAGATTTTGAATTATGAGACTGGCAGTCATGCTTATTTCTAGACTTTTCTCCTGCAAGGCCTGAGGGTTCCATTTGCTACTTTTTTTAGTCTACCTTTCTCTTTTAAAAGCTCTGCTTTCCTTTAGTCAGTAGGTGCCAAACTCACCTCAGGAAAGAATCCTCGCCTGATTCTCTGATGCTTCCTTCCCTGCCTGGTCACTGAGTAGTTTCATAAGTCGTTCTGTCCTCCCATACATACATACATACATACATACATACATACATACATACTAGGTATGAAAAAGACACAGACAGACCCAGGAGTTTCTTCATTGAGTATAGTAGGGCATTGAAACTCCAGAACCACAACATAGTCTGACACGTATGCATAACATAACGCAGACCGAAACTAAGCATCTTACAATTTGCGCACTCAGGGGCTGTAAAACTAAGACGATATCGGTGCACACCTAGCCATTATGGCCACCACTGTTGCTTTCAGCAGCAAGGCCGGGCGCTGATGCAAGGCAGAGGGGGAGGGGACCACTGGGAAACAAAGAGTCTCAAAGTGGGGAGGTACACGTGTCCCTAGCCTTGGAATGGTCCACAGGGTCTTATCAGCCTTTCCCTCAAAGCGTTGCTTCTCCTAGATTCACGGCCACGCCTACAGATCGCCTGGGTCCTCCCAAAGCTGTTACATATAATCTTGTTTTTGACCACCGAAGGAGGCTCTGGACAAAGTCTTTTGGCTACTTGGCAAGGTAGTTTTTGTTTGTTTGTTTGTTTTTTAAAAATTCGGAAGTCGGCAAATAACACTCCCTGCAGTTAAGCTGGACCTCAGATAATGTCGGGCCAGCCCTTAATTTACGGCTGTGTACTCTTAACTTTGGCCTTAGGCACCCACCTTCCGCAGGGTGCACATTCTGGATCGGCGGGAGGGCGGGCAGGGAAACCCTGGGCAAGCATCCCGGGAAGTGACCTCAAACACCGAACGACCCTGTCCCACCTCCCCTGGGCTTTCAGATCGACCACCGCACAAACCCAGCACTGTTTACAAAGCCAGGTTAAATGGACAACATGCCGTCCTCCCCAAGGACATCCTCCCCCATGCCAGCACAACCACGCTGGGTCAGGGAAGGATCCGCTGATCCGCGCAGGGCCAGCCAGACGTAGCAGGTCCCTAGCAACGCCCGGCGATGCTGGGCAGGACCCCGGCGACGGGCACGTGCGGGAACCGGTGAGGGGCTAAGTCAGCGACGCGCCGCGGCCGAGCGCAGCACGGAAAGAAGCGGAGCAGGTAGCTCTGGGGACCCGTCGCCTGGCAGGGCAACGCGGTGGCCACTTACGAATCTCCCAGGAAATCGTGGAAGCGGATGCGACCGATGGTGGTATTAGCCTCAAAGTTGGGGGCTTCCTCCCCGAGAAGCAACCCTCCGGGCATGGCGGCAGTGGTGACGCTGAGAACCAGGAGGCGCAGCCGCAGCAGTGAGCAGCGGGCGGGCTCCGGCGGAGACCTAGATCAGCGGTGGCCGGATGGGCGGGGTCGGGGTCGGGGCGGGGCGGGGCGGGGTGGGGCGGAGCGACCGCGAGTCTGGCCGCTGCGGTTCTTCACGTGGAGCTTGCAGGCAAGTGAGATTCTGGAGCGAAAGGAGGCCACGTGCAATAGGAAGGAAGCGTAAGGCCGAAAATTGTGGGGGCTGGTAGGCTCTGCAAAGATGCTCTAGGCGAAGGCGGAATTAATGCAGACCCTCTGGCATTCCCACCTGTGTCGGACTTACAACTTAGAGGTCTGGCGGTTCACCCCTTTTTTTATATGAACATCTAGTAGTTGACTGAATGACTACTCAGTCAACCTAGGCTTCAGGAGTTTCTCAGATGTGGCAAGAGCCAGACTTGCGGTGGGGGCCAAGTCAGAGGAAGTGTCTTTCTTATTGCAGCAAAAATTCTGTACCAATGTCAATAAGGGGGCAATGGAAACAACCTATTTTATTTTGCCTCCCCATTCCTGGAGTTCCTTATGAACTATAAACTGTTCAACATATTAATCCTAAAACTTATGTATAGGTTTCTCAACAGGCTTCTTGAGATCGAGTGTATCTGAGGCAATTTCCACCTGAAGAAATGGGAGATTTTTGATTCACTTCCTATTTTCTAAGCATAAAGTAGAGAAGATGCCTGCCCTTATTAGAGACAGATGGTAGACGTTCGGCACAGAAACCAGAATCTATTAGAAGCTCAGCCTGGTGATTGCAAACCTGAAACCCCCAGCTACTCCGAAGAAAGGAGGAGGATTGTAAGTTCCTAGCTACAGAGGAAGCTCAAGGCCAACCCAGGGAACTTAGAGTCTGCCTCAAAAGAAAGGGGAATGGGGAAGCAGAATGCTTGCCTGGAGTGTGGGAGGCCCTAGGTCCAATGGCCAGTGCTAGGGTGTGGTGGAGAACAAAATGTTAGAAAGTCCCAGAGTCCAGTAGTTGGAGAAGTCTCCAGTAGTTGGAGAAATGAAAGTGAGTTTATGTAAATTAAGTGAGGCTAACTAGAGGTCCTGCTTTAGACTGTGCGGTCCAGCCTGGGAAAGCTTGCAGTATATACTAGGTAAACCACTTAGCACATGGCAAGCGCTCTGAGAGTGGTAGCTGTTATTTAGATGGTATGATTCGTGCAGTGACTCTTATTTTCCTTACTGCTAGCTCGACACTCTGGGAGGCCTGAGGTGAGACGTAATCCCAACTCTTATAGGAAAAGGGAATCATATGCAATTATGATACCGTGTACGGTGATATGGACAGGGGAGCTGTGAGTGGGATTCGGTGTGAGGAATCCTCTGGAATAGACTCAACGGATTTAAAGGAACATTGGTGGTACTGACTGCAGTGACCCACTGTGACCCGTGTTTCCATCGTGGTGTTAAGCCCCGTCTTTGTGTCTGCATACATACTGGTCATACTTGCTTCACAGAGATTGCCAACATACATTTTAAAGTTAAGGTAACTTAATCTCTAGCTTGACTCCACCCTTCTGTTTTGAAAGCACATATCTTCACTTTATTTATTTACTATTTCATAGTAGGGAAGCAAAGTAGCTTGACCTCAGGGAACTATGGGCAGTGTTGCAAAGATAGGCTAAAAATTGGATACACCACCATAAAAAGACTGGATGCAGAAACAAAGTGACTGTTCTCTATCAAAGGCATAATTATGTAGCCACCACTTTAAATTAAGCAAGTATAGTAAGATAAACACTTATTCCAACTTATAGTGCCGGAAGTAGCATGCTGGTGGTGACTTAGTAACCATGCTTTAGCCTTGGCAAAAACTGGAATTCTTTCAAGGAAGAGATTAACATGTCTGTTTGTTTGTTTTTCAAGACAGAATTTCTTTGTGTATCACTGGCTGTTCTGGAACATACTCTGTAAACCAGGCTGGTCTCCAGCTCACAGAGATCTTCCTTTCTCTGTGATCAAAAGTGTGCGCCACTGCCCAGTTGAGATTAACATCTTTGACAACACAGTTTATTTCACATGACACTCGAATTTTTGTCTTCTAGCCTGTTAAGGCTACAGGCCCACTTGGAAACCGTGGTTACAAAGTAGCCTTCTTTTCTTTTCATGACTTTTTCTTTTTCTTTATTACTGTTTCTTCATCCTGTTTGTCATATTGTGAACATGAAAGATGAAGGCAATTTTATTCAAGGCAAAAGCCTGGTGTAGTATATGTCCTTGTGAAAGCAAAGAATATTCTCCCGTATTTAGTATGTGAATAAAGTTAGAAGCCCGCTGTGTTCTTTGGCCCTTGTAGGTGAGCGAGTTTGACCGTGACTTATATGTAAGGAACCAGAACATTGCAGGAGGACAGTTAAGACCATTTTCTCAAAGACAAGTGAGAAACACAGTGGGAAAGGAGGGGGGGACTCTGTGGGAGAGGCCAGAATGTGGAAAGGAAACAGGCTAAGGGAACCATTTGCTATGAAGGACTGAAGGTTCTGGTATCAGGACGAAATGCTTTCAAACAACCTAATGGTTGGAGAGAACACCGAGGTCCTCAGAATGATCTCCCGGGGGCTAACAAGGAAGTGCAGGACTTGTGGGCTGTTGCCTGGTTCACACAGCACGTCCTCTTCTAACTGCTTCAAGATATCTCTCTCTCTCTCTCTCTCTCTCTCTCTCTCACACACACACACACACACACACACACACACACACACACACACACACACACACACACACACCAGTGGTGGCTTTAATCCCAGCACTTGGGAGGCAGAGGCAGGCAGATATTTCTGAGTTCGAAGCTAGCCTGGTCTACAGAGTGAATTCAGGACAGCCAGGGTGACACAGAGAAACCCTGTCTCGAAAAAAAACCAAAAAACAAACAACAACAACAACAAAAAACCAATCTCTCCTCTCTCTCTCTCTCTCTCTCTCTCTCTCTCTCTCTCTCTCTCTCTCTCTCTCCCCTCCCTCTCTCTCTCTCTCTCTCTCTACCCCCTCCCTCTCTCTCTCCTCTGAGCCTGAGCCTATGGACTTTTAGGAAGAGGAAAGGAGGAAGGAAAAGAGGGGTAGGGCTGACGATCAACAAAAATTGAAACCCTACACTTTGTTTGCTAATGAAAATATTCAAAAAATGTTGGTTTAAACTTACTGTATGTATGTTTACCAAAAGGATTATACTAGAATATTCCTAAGGCAATGTCATAGGGACAGAATAACTATTCACATCACCCATGATTCATGTTACAAAGGAAATGAATTGTTGGTAGCCACGCAGTAAATTACTGAACAGTCGGCAGAATGGAGTCTCCCCAAATATACACAGTGATGGGGTGAATGTCAGAGGCTCTTGATCTCTCTCCTCCCCACATGCCCCCAGCGGCCTCTTCTCTTCCTCTTTCCTCTCTCTTTCTGTCCTTTTCTGTCTTCCTTTCCCTGCCTCTACCCCTTTCCAGGTTCCTGCTCTACTCCTTGGCTCCCTTCCCCCAATAAAACTTCCTCTTGTACTAGTCCTGTCCTTCAGGGGGACCCCTTGGCAGGGCCCACTGAGGTGCTTTTTCCTGCATTATTATGCCGTGTTTTATAAAACACGAAGAGATGGATACATAAAAGGAGTGTTCGGCATTCTCAGGACTCAGTAGCCACCTTACAACTCTACGAGTGTTAACTGGGCAGGAGAGATGGCTCAGCTGTTAAGAGCACTGCCTGTCTGAGTTCAGTTCCCAGCAACCACATGGTAGCTCACAACCATCTGTCATGGGGTCTGATGCCCTCTTCTGGGGTGTCTGAAGACAGCTACAGTGTACTTACATACATAAAATAAATTAATAAGCCTTTTAAGTTTTCTTTTTTTAAAAAGAGTGTTAACAACTAACACTTTTTTACATTTAAATGCTTTTTTACATTTAAAAAGTTCTTCCTGGCCTTGGGTGGTACACGCCTTTAATCCCAGCACTTGGGAGGCAGAGGCAGGCGGAGTTCAAGGAGTTCTAGGCCGCCTGGTCTACAGAGTGAGTTCCACGATAGCCAAGGCTAAACAGAGAAACCCTGTCTCGGCGAAAAAAAAAAAAAACCAAAAATATAAATAAATAATAAATAAATAAATAAATAAATAGAAAGTTCTTCCTGCTCTTTTCTGTTCATTTCTCTTTTCTTTCATACCTTGAAACACCTTTTATTAAGTCCAGTGGCTGCGTTTCGTCACTTTCTATGCTGGGCAGAGCTGACTGCCTTGTTATTATTATGTTGGAACCTCTTCTTTTCAGCTTCCACAGTACCACACTCTCCGGCTCGCCCTCCTTTCTCATGGGCAATTCTTTCTCCTTTCTCTTTCTTCCAAGTGTTGGCTCACTGCTCTCTCTCTGTCTCTCTCTGTCTCTCTCTCTGTCTCTCTCTCTGTTTCTCTCTCTCTCTCTCTCTCTCTCTCAGTCTCTCTCTCCCCCAGTATCTTTTTCCCCATTAATGAATTAATTTACTTTACATCCCTATGGAAGCTTCCCCTTCCTCCTCTCTCAGCAGTCCCACCCTCTCACCTTTCCTTCAGAGAAGGGCAGGCCTCCCACGGATGTCAGCCTGTCCCGGCATATCAGGCTGCAGTAGGACTAGGCGCATCTTCTCCTACTGAGGCTAGGCAAGGCAGCCCAGTTAGGGGAAAGGGACCCAAAGGCAGGTGGTGCAGTCAGAAGAAGCTCCTGCTCTTGCTCTTGGGGGACTCACACAAAGCAAGCTGCACATCGGTGACATCTGTCTAGGGGCCTAGGTCTGTCCCATGCATGCCCTCTGGAACACATTCTTCAAAAATAAAAACGTATTGTTTCTCCGTAAGTGATATAACCAGAGCTGTGGCTTTAAATTACACTTATACACTGAAAAATGTTCATTTTTATCTTAAAAAAAAAAAAAAAGCTCAAGATTTGTATATTCATCTGCTCTTTTGACATACAACCAATATGTAATTCTGAATCCTCTCTGCCCTCCACCCCACAAACTTCTTTGTCCTATGCTGTCTCATCAGTGACTCCTTTTATGCTTGCTGCAGAGCATATCTTCGTCTTGCCCTTAGCCTCTTTTGAAGGTACACACCCTCCTTGCTGCACACTTGTCTTCCATTGTCCTAGCTGTGGGATCAGAACTGTCCAAGTTATATCCCCCTCCTCTGATAGACAGCCTGTTGGGACCTATCTATTGGAGTACGGGGTGTCCTGAAAGGGATTCTCAAGACTGGAGAGAAAAGAAAGGCCTTATCTTTCTCTCTTCTGTTTTCCTCCCTTCATGTGACAGAGAACAGATCAGCCCACAGCTGGCCTTGGTGAAACAGATCATGAGGATAGCTTCCCCGCAGTGTTATTTGAATGGGAGTTAAACACTGTTAATAATTGCCCAGTGTATTCATGCCACAGTAGGTCTTTATTGGTAGCAGTTTTTGAATATGCTGTCAGGGGCTGGGGAGATGGCTCAGTGGTTAAGAGCACTGATTGTTCTTCCAGAGGTCCTGAGTTCACCACATGGTGGCTCACAACCATCTGCAGTGGGGTCTGATGTCCTCTTCTGGTGTGTCTGAAAAAAAAAGCAATAGTGAATACATTAAAAAAAAAAAAGAATATACTGTCAGGAGTGACATTTGACTTTTTGGTTGACAGCTGTGGGATTTTTCCCTTGTGCCCAACCTTCTTAAGTGGTGGCCTGTCAATCAAGAAGACTTTTTTATTTGACAGTCAGCCCAATGGTTGTCATGGTTGCTTAGAACCCCTCTCAGATGCCCTGAGAAAAAGCCACACTGGCCATGAAAACCAGTGTCTTCAGAAGCCACAACAAGTGCTTTAGAGGACTTGCTTCAGTTATGACTGCTCTAGACAACACCCAACAACTTCTAGAGATTTCTTTTGGCCATGATCTTATTGCAGTTGTTCAGAGTAGCCCCACCTGTCTTCCAGCAGTTATTCAGGAGCAAAAAGGCTATGAGTGGCAGAAGGAAACCGTACATTAAAAGCTTGTGGCTGGGAAAACTGGAAGCATAGCATTCCCCTCCTCTGGACAAGCGAGCAAGCTGCTTCTCTCCTCAGGCCGGCTTCCCTCCTATATCCCATCTGCCCCTAGTCAAGGCCCCAACGAGGCCTCCAGTGGGCTCTACTGATTGCTTATTGCCTTTTTCACAAGTACGGTAGCTGAGCCGGTTGCACTTAGAACAGACAAAATCCCGGGGCCTGCAGACTAGGCACTTATTTCAAAGCATCACTTACAAGGTGGTTAGAGGGTGACGTGGGAGTCTCTCGGCCCTGGGGAACTCCAGAGGCTTCACGCTCTTGGCTAACTCAGAATCTAGGAAGTCACTGAAGACTTCCAGAGAAGAGTTGGGACCTGAGACTGAATGACTGGAAGTACTGGAAGGGTAACAGTCTGAGGAGAACGGAGAAGGTGGAAGGTAGAAGACTGAAAACAGCCAAGTGAAGGGAGCGCAGATGCCGGCTGCTGGGAAAGTTCTAGAGAGCCACCTAGGCTAAGCGCTGAGCGTCCTGATACCAAAAGCTTGAACACAAAATTAGCTTTTGAGTACAAGGCCACTCGCCCTTAAAGCCCAGAGAATTAAGCCTGTGGCTTGAGTACTGCGGACTGTAAGTCTCTGACTTTGAAAGCCTAGGGCCTTAAGCCTCTAGTTCTCAAGGCCCACTGCCAAAAGCCTCAGTCTCTGAAAAGCTCAGAGCACAAAACCTCTGGCTTTCAAAGCCTTGAGCCACAAGTCTCTGATTCTCAAGGTCTAGAACTATAAGCCTCAGAGTTGAAGAGCCTTTGGATTTTGGACTCAAAACATTAAGAGTTATTCCTTGCCTATTTACAATTCCTACCTAAATTAAAAAAAAAAAAAGAACACTCTGTGTATGCGTGTGTGTGTGTGTATGTGTGTGTTTTCCCCATTGTTCTCTAGACAATAGATTGCTCCCATGGCCCCATTGAGGGACATGTAAATTGTGATTTTTAAAAAAATATTATTTATTTATTATTATTTATGAGTACACTGAAGTTGTCTTCAGACACACACCAGAAGAGGGCATCAGATTGCATTACAGATGGTTGTGAGCCACCATGTGGTTGCTGGGAATTGAACTCAGGACCTTTCAGAAGAGCAGTCAGTACTCTTAACCGCTGAGCCATCTTTCCACCCAGAAACTGTGATTTTTATCCTAGTGGGGTGACATTTTATACAATTGAGCCACTTCTTGTTTGTAGTGACCCTTTTCTACATTCCTAAGTATGCCTCTGTTTGCTTGTTCCTAAGTCTAAGAAGTGTTGTCCAGAGTTTGTGAGTACACTACTTTTATATCATACTTAAAAAAATTCCTTTCTTAGCAATGAACTACCCTTTGTCAAGGTTAACAGTTCTTTATAGTTGTGTTATTTCAATGACTGGTTTCTGTCTGTTGCCCAAATGCACCCTGATTGACAAAATGCATACTAGTCCTGGGAGAGACTCTCTCCTCTCTAATAGATACACATTTATTGGTTAGGCCTGAGCCCATTGTTAACGGAAAACATAAGCCTAGTTATCCACCGCACTCACTGGCATCAAAGTCAAAGGATCACTTCCGGTTGATTGTGACAAAATGCCAACTGAGGCACATGCTTGGTGCTAAGCAGCTGCAGCGCTTGACCCCGACGACAGTAACAGCCCAGCAAGGAACGTGGTGGTGTGATAGCATATTTCTGAGTGGAATGGCATGTTTACAGATGAAAGAAAAGCTAAGGTCCTTCCACTCATGGCTCAATTCTTTGCCTAATGAGAGAGCTTTCATGGTAGCCCTGACACAGTCCTAATGTGACGTTTTCCCTCCTACAGCTTTTGGTACTGTTAAAAAAAAAAAAATCAAAGTTTCATTGTCTGGTTGCTACACTACGGCATCATTGGATATCACAGCTTGGCCAATTTTCTCATATGGAAGTTAATACGCCTTTGATCCTGGAAAGAAGGACCGCAAACTTCAGATAGGGTCCTATAGTTGGGCTGAAGTGAATGGACGACTTGAATCACTGAGCTACTCTAAATCTCCTCTGCCAGTGGAGGGGGCTTGTCTTTCTTTACAGAGCCTGGAGCAGGCACCCCGCCCCCCCCAAAGGAAAGGTCGCATACTTTCCGTCAAAACAACCTCCAAGCCTTCTTATTATCACCATGCACAGTGCAAGGCTCATGTTTCAATGAGTGTCACTCTGCAGCTGAGTTCAGGGTCCCAGATTTGTCTTCTCTAAGGAGTCTCTTGCCTTCCCTGCAGGGGAGTGCGGGCCAAGACAACCTGACCAAACAGCAGGCTCCAGATCCTTAAACACAACGGTTTTGTCTAAGAATGTTCTTAAGTATGTCCTGTACTTTATTTCAACAGGTAATGCTATGACTATTAAATGGAAGAATTCATTTATATGAAACATCTCCATGGTGACTGTTGTCCAACTCAGGGCTGGTCGTTGCCAATGGCAAGTTAAACACTTGTAGGTTTCTGCCTGCATCCCTGGTATTCTGGTGTTTCAGTGTCACGAAAGTCTTGGGCAGAAGAAGCAGGACATTTGGCCCAGGCAGCCTCTTTATCTCTGAGATTTGTTCTCAGTGTTCTGATTGCTGAGTCGCTTTTAGCAAATGCCTGGGATCAAGCTGTTCTGAGGAGAAGTGTGGGTTTGCCCTAGTCCTCGACTACTGAAAGTAAGCACTGCTAACATAAACTTTTGTATTTTACAGAGGGATAAACAGTTAAGATTGCGTAAGCAGAGTATTTACATACGCTACTTGTCATCACCAAGAGTCCACATGGTCAGGCAGAGTTATTTCACAATTAACACTAAAAAAATTCTTTGTAATTTTTTTTCAGAGACAGGGTTTCTCTGTGTAGCCCTGGCTGTCCTGGAATTCACTCTGTAGACCAGGCTGGCCTCGAACTCAGAAATCTGCCTGCCTCTGCCTCCCAAGTGCTGGGATTAAAGGTGTGCACCACCACTGCCCGGCTCTTCGTAAGATTTTGACCAGTGGATTGATAGCTCAGAATTTAATCCCCCCCCCCTTGGGCTCTACTTTTTTATACTAAGAGTGTGGTTGGTTTTCATTAGTAAGTGTCCAGTCTTCACTTTCATCTCATTTTAGTTGAGAAACAAACAAACAAATGAACAAACAAACCCTGGGTTCTGAAAACCAAACCAAATGTGCTGGCCTCATGCAGGCATAGATTCTGCCCTGCTGTATGCATGACTGGCCCATTGCTGAGAGCAGTATCCTTGCAGAAAGGTAATTGGGAAGGGTAGGTGTTGTTTGGTTTGTAGACAAACATCTCTACTGAAGGATAGACAACGGAAAGTACATGCTTCTATTTAAAGGCCTGAGAGGGACTATCAGTGGTATTGACTTCTAATATATAGATAGATTTGTTCAATATTTCAGCAGAGTTTCTGGATTATTTGATATAAAAACGATTTACAAAGCTAAATTATTTAAATACTTTATTTACAAACTCATCTATGTATCTGTCCAATAACTAGAGATCTCTATTTCTCCTCCTTTAACTTTTTCTTTCCTCTCTCTCTCTCTCTCTCTCTCTCTCTCTCTCTCTCTCTCTCTCTCTCTTCCTTTCTGCTTATCATATTCGACTGTTAACTTTAGATTACCCAACTCACGAAGGCTCAGATTTTGAGTAGTCTTTGTGGCAAAGATGGGGTATGTGTCTGCATCTTACTTTTGCCACGAACACAACCTACTAGGCCGGGTATGTCAGTGGTAGGGTGGATGTACCGCAGTGTGGGTCAGTTGGAGGTATGGGGGTATCACAAGCAATGCTAGGTTTTCTAATCAGATTAATTCTATAATGTTGGATTCAAGTTCTCACAGTCTGCTCTTTCAAAGTCTGTTTTTATCTCCTTTCAGTATAAGTAAAAGCCATACTTCCCTCTGAAACAACCTTAGTTTTAGGGATTGTCTCTGTCTGGTTACCATTTCCACACAGTGTCTGAAAAGTCTAGTTGCATGGAGTCATGTCCTCCAAGAGAAAATAGCCTAGAACTTCTCTAGTGGGCCCAGTCCATGAAAATGCAAAGGCGTGTGCTTATTGTTAAGCTAGAACAGATCCTTGAGCATGGAGGACCTCTGGGTTTCTCATAGACATCCACTACGTCACCTCTTTTACTTGTTCAACACGATCAGTCAGGCTCTTTTTATATTTACTGATACTAATGAGGGAAACCCAAGAAGCTAGGCTGAGTATTGAAGTAATCCGGTGGTGTGTGTACTCTGCATGAACAAATGATAACTTGCTTTTCTAGTTTTCTCTCCAAACTAGAGTTTTTGTATTTCAGCCTTTGATGTTGAACCAGAGCCAGAAACTATGGCTGAAAGGAGGGTGTGTGGAAAAGGACAGCGGTGAGACATTTAGGTGCACATCAGACAGCTTTGTAGGATGTTGTACAGCTTCATTGGCTGTTTTGGACCACATTCTCTCTGCAGAGCAAGTAGAAACTCCTTGGAGTAAGAGGTACATCTAGAGTTATACCTAAGGGATCCCGGCTACCCCCAGCCACTGGGACACACTGAGACTTGACCTCCTTAGTTGTGGGTCTAATGGCACTGAGAACTACCATTATAATACACAATATTAATAATAATATATAATAATACAAAAATTATATGTATTATTTTATGTGTGTGAGTATTTTGCCTCCATGTATATTTGTGCACTTGTTAGTGTCAGGGTCTTGATGAGGGTACCTGCTTCTTTAGAACTGACTGGAGTTACTGACAGTTGGGAGTTACCATGTTGGTGCTGGGGAACTGAACATGGGTCTTCTGGAAGAACAGCCAGTGCTTGTAACCACCGAGCAGCACCTCCCCCTTAAAATATTATTTATTTTCTTATTGTATGAGTATTTGTGAATGCCTCCACGTTTGTCTGTACACCGGTGCCTGGTGCTTGTCAGGCCCAGACAGCTCTGAGCTGGGCATTGATTGGCCCTTGGCACTCTGAGAGAGCAGCCAGTGAGTGCCCTTCACCTCTAAGCCATACGCGGTTTCCCCAAAACTTAGATATGCTTTCAGACTTTCTTTTCTGTTTGTTTCTCGTTCTCTCTCTCTCTCAGTACCACACTACTCGCAGAATTTACAGGAAGTTTTGGTATCTAGTAGGAAGCAGCCTGCCTGAAGGAAATTCCTTTTCTATAAATGATTCATTGCCCCACGTTCTTCCTTATGATTTATTCTCATCCACATATCTTTGCTATTAACCACAGAACCAACAAACAGAACCCAAACCGATGAGATTAATATCACAGTCTCATTGACTTTATCAATTAATTCAGAGTAAGGCCTAGGTATTTTAAACAGCAAAAATTTTAGAGACTCGATATGTCTTTTTCATTTTTATTAAGACTATACCATACTTTTATTCATAAAAAGATATAGAAACACTAACAGTACACAAACATACATGCAGGCAAAATACTCACACACATAAAATAATACACATAATTTTGAAACCATCCCAAATGCTTCTCAGTGCCATTAGACCCACAATTAAGGAGGTCAAGTCTCAGTGTGTCCTGGTGGCTGCGGGTGGCTGGGAGTCCTTGGGTATAACTCCAGAGGTAACTCTTACGCATAAGAATTGCGTGTTTTGTGATTTACTCAAGATTGCTTTCTTTTTTAAAACTGCTTTTCTGAAAGGATGTGTTCCCATTGTATTTTCAACTGGCTATTCCTTTTCTACCAGAATCCATTTATTTGTATATATTTGGCTAGCACAGTAAAATTTCTTTTTGGTCTTTCTCTATTTTTCTTTTCCTTCTTTTCTTCCTTCATTCCCTCCCTCCCTCCCTCCCTCCTTCCTTCCTTCCTTCTCTTCTCCTCCCTCCCTCCCTCCCTCCCTCCCTTGAGACAGGGTCTCATGCAGCCTAGGTTGGCTTCAGACTCACTATGTGGGTGAGGGTGACTTTGGACTTTCTGAGTTTTCTGCTTCTACCTCTGCGTGCTAAGATGACAGGGTGCCACCACGAGTGCGTTGTTTTTTGTTTTTATAATGTGGTCCTGAAGATCGAACTCAGTCTGCCCAGCTTTATTCCCTGCTCATCCATGCCTTCCTGAAACATTACAGTGAGCCTTCCTCATGCTTCTCCCTGGAGTCTGCTGGCCCCTGCCTGCTCCTGGTGTCTCCCCATAGGAACCTGCAAAGTATACCGTACTCTCTTTTCTTGAGAGTTGAAAGTTTGCCAATCATTTTTCTGCTTGTTGTGTGACTCTAATGGAATAAAAACAAGATCCCAGGTACATGAAGAAAAACACTTAGTTGATTCTTTGGTGAGAAATGTAAAGCTGACAGAGGTGCATTAAGAGAGGGAGACACTGGATAGGGGCTTAGAAGCTGAGCATCCAGTAGGAATGAAGGGATAAATAATGGATGAAAATCAGCCCTGGCATAATCCTCTTCTTTATTTGTGATCAGCTGAGAAACTGATAATTAGCTTAGGGTAAAGGTAGGAATACAAGCTGCCAAGACCTTTGTCACACTTTCCTTCTCAGAGAAGAGACGTCTTTTATGCCAGAAGGTGTTCACTGAGCAATTAGTGTCTAAGAGCAAAAGAGCCAGGGCTAGTGTTAGGTGCAGATAATCAACAAATGGAGGCAGTAGAAGCTGTAAACCTGGGTTATATTAGGATCTTGAAGGTACCCCGATACTTCCCAAAGACGTGTGTGTTAAACCTTGGTCCCCATGATGACATTGTTGGGAAGTGGTCAGATCTTACGAGAGCAGGACCCAGTGGGATATATCTTTAGATCATTACCTGTGCGTACATGAGCAGGTGTGTGTGTGTGTGTGTGTGTGTGTGTGTGTGTGTAGGGAGTGTCCTGTGTGTGCAGGTGTGTGTGTTTGTGTCTGTGTGTGTGTGTGTGTGTGGAGTGTCCTGTGTGTACAGGTGTGTGTGTTTGTGTGTGTGTGTGTGTGTATGTAGGGAGTGTCCTGTGTGTGCAGGTGTGTGTGTTTGTGTGTGTGTGTGTATGTAGGGAGTGTCCTGTGTGTACAGGTATGTATGTATATATGTGTGGGGTGTCTTAGTCAGGGTTTCAATTCCTGGACAAAACATCATGACCAAGAAGCAAGTTGGGGAGGAAAGGGTTTATTCAGCTTACACTTCCATGCTGCTGTTCATCACTAAAGGAAGTCAGGACTGGAACTCAAGCAGGTCAGGAAGCAGGAGCTGATGCAGAGGCCATGAGGGGGGTGTGTTCCTTCCTGGCTTGCTTAGCTTGCTCTCTTATAGAACCCAATACTACCAGCCCAGGGGTGGCACCACCTCCAAGGGGCCCTCCAACCCTTGATCACTAATTGAGAAAATGCCCCACAGCTGGATCTCATGGAGTCATTTTCCCAACTGAAGCTCCTTTCTCTGTGATAACCCCAGCCTGTGTGAAATTGACACACAAAACCAGGCAGTACAGGGAGTGTTCTGTGTGTGCAGGTGTGCATGTGTGTGTATGGCTGGGGGTGGGGGGGCTGGGGGTGGAGGGTGGGGGTGGGGGTGGGGTGTTGAGGTGGGGGGTGGGGGGAGTGTCCTCTGGAAAGAGGCAGTGGTACTTTAGTCTTGTTCTCTTCTAGCCACAGAGTGAGTAGTTTTGCTTCTCTGCTCACTCTGCCATATAACAGGTGCTGCCTCACCACCGCTGGACCACAGCCACTGTGGACTCGACCCTTCAGAGCTGTGAGCCAAAACAAGCCTTCTCTTTATAGTTTTTCTCTGTTTTTTTTTTTTGTTTGTTTGTTTTGTTTTGTTTTTTTTTGTTTTTGTTTTTGTTTTTGTTTTTGTTTTTTTTCACACCGACCTTAAGCTACTATGTTCCTCCCCAAACAAAACAACAATCTGGAAGGAAAGAAGACACATCACACAGAGAATGCAGGTTAACTAACATACATAGGGCCGGTTTTCAGCTTTGGAACCTCTGATCCTGAAGCTAGAAAGGAGCCCTCAGAGGAGGGAGGAGGCTCAGGGAAGAACTAAGACTGAAGGGTAGCTCCTGCAACATGGAAGACAGGATGGCAAAAGGGGATTTCTGTAGGGAAGAGTGGCCTGAGCAAACGGAGAGGAGATGAAGTATGCGTGGGAGCAAGGCTTAAGCCATTCTGGATAAAGCAGAAGTTCGGCGTTCACCGTGTCAAGAGCGATAGTCCAGGGAGGTGAAGGATGGAAGATATGGTCTTTAGTGTGTCAGACTCCAAGGGAATTATTTTCCAGCTGTAAAGGTGGAATCTGCACAGAAATTCAGTTCAAGCAGGTTCCAGATGGTTTGGCCGAAGGAATACAATTCTAGAGTAGAAAGCACTCTTTCTTTTAGAATTTGCTAACCTTCAGGGGACCATCATGAATAATGTAGGTACCAACATACATCTTTGGATGCCCACAACCATGTACTTTTTATTTGTTGTTTCTTTGTTTTTTGAGACAGGATCTCCCTGTATAGTTCTGCTGTCCTAGACCAGACTCTACTGTGTAGACCAGAATCACAGACTCTCAAACTCACAGATATCCACCGGCCTCTGCCTCCCAAAGGCTGGGATTAGAGATGTGCACCACCACATCTGGCTCCATGTACTTTTCATTAGAGTAGAAAACCAGGAAACACTCAAAGCACCACAGTTTAAAACAAAAGCTTACGGTTCTCAAAGCAAAGAATAGCAATTTTGGAGCTTGGTTTTATAGCCCTTTTAAGGCTAATGAGAAGGTATAAAGCAGTGGAAGGAGTGAGGAGGAGGTGAAGAATGGGGAAAGACAAGAGAGGGAGAGGAAAAGGAACGGTGGGGTGCTTTGAACGAACATAAGGACACATGCTCCACTATGTTCATAGCTGCCTTATTTATAACAGCCAGAAGCAGGAAAGAACATATATATATACATATATATATATATATATATATATATATATATATATATATATATACACACACACACAATGGAGTACTATTGAGCTACTAAAAACAATGAATTCATGAAATTCTTAGGCAAATGGATGGAGAAACGTCATTCTGACTGAGGTAACCCAATCATAAAAGAACACACATGGTATGCACTCACTGATAAACGATGTTAGCCCAAAAGCTCAAAATAAACAAGTTACAATTCACAGACTGCGGGAAGCTCAAGAAGAAGGAGGACTGAAGTGGGGGCGCCTTGGTTCCTCTGAGAAAGGGAACAAAATACTCACAGGAGCAATAAAGGAACAAAGTGTGGAACAGAGACTGAAGGAAAGGCCACCCAGAGACTTCCCTATCAGGGAATCCATCCTATAAACAGTCACCAAACCCCGACACTACTATGGTCGACAAGAAGTGTATACCAAAAGGAGCATGCCATGGTTGTTTCCAGAGGGGCCCTGCCAGAGCCTTACACATATAGAGGCAGATGCTAGCAGCCAACTATTGAACTGGGCGTGGGGTCCCCAATGGAGGAGTTGAAGGGTGGTCCGGAGGAGCTGAAGGGGTTTACAGCCTCATGGGAAGAACAAGCAGACTCCCAGGACTAAACCATCAACCAAGGGGTACACATGGTTCCAGCCAAAAATGTGGCGGAGGAAGGCCTTGTCAGGCATCAGTGGGAGGAGTGGTCCTTAGTCAGGTGAAGGCTCAATAGATGCCCCAACAAAGGGAAACCGAGGCGGGGATGGGGGGGGAGGTGGGAGTGGGTGAGGTGGAGGGGCATATACTTGGAGGCGGGGGTGGGAGGAGGGGTTGAGGGTTTTGGGGGGAGGGGGGAAACCGGGAAAGGTTTTAGCATTTGAAATGCAAATGAAGATTATATTCAATTTAAAAAAAGAAAGAAAATGACCCTTATTTTCTTTCCCTCCCATGGCCTCATAGGGAGTGACACTATTAGGAGGTGTGGCCTTGTTGGAGTGGGTGTGGCCTTGTTGGAGTGGGTGTGGCCTTGTTGGAGGAAGTGTGGGCAATGTTTTGAGGTCTCAGATGCTCAAGCCAGGCCCAGTGTGGCATTCTCTTCCTGATGTCTGCTGACCCAGATGTAGAACTCTCTCCAGCATCAGGTCTGCCTGTGTACCACCATGCTTCCTGCCATAAAGATAAAGGACTAAACCTTTGAACTGTAAGACAGCTCCAATTAAATGCCTTCCTTTATAAGAGTTGCTGTGTCATGGTGTCATTTCACAGCAATAGGATGCTGACTAAGGCGGATGAGAAAGAGGAAAAGAAGAAAATAGAAGAAATACTTAGGGAAGAAAGATCTGCAGTGTGGACTGAGCAGCCCTCGAGGAGCCTGCTGGGTAGAGGGGTGATGCCTTGGCTTGAATTCCTCTGGGTTTTCTTGAGAAAAGAGTAGGGGTCACCTCTGTTTCAATTAGAACTTAATGGAATTGGCAGTTTTGAGAAGCAGCTTTTATTTTTCCTCTTTATCATTTGCTTTTCGGTAATCAGTGAATTTTTTTATGGGGTTTTGAATATCTCCACCTTTGACACAATTACATATACCTGAAAATTTAGTAATTTTTATTAGATTATATAGCTATAATCTATCTTTTACTTTGGTAGACTTAAACTCTGACCTACTTATTATTATTATTATTATTACTACTACTACTACTAATTTTACTATCATCCACCCAAGCCCAGGTTGGTATCAGTCTTGATGGCAAAGGTTGGCTTTGAATGTGTGATCCTCCCACCTCTACCTCCTTTCTGGGATTATAGTCATGTGCAAAGAAACATTTTATGCAGCATTAGAAGTCAGGTGCAGGGGAAGGCAAGCACTCACACTAGGCAAACATTCTACCAACTAAGCGTAATTATCTCAAAAACTCATCTGAGGATGCTACATTTCACAATGTTTTACAGATTTCACTTGAAGACAGTGTTTTAAGAAAATAAGTTTGTTTTCAGTTTCTTTAGCACCAGATATAAAAAGCAAAAGGTGCAAGAAAATAACATAAGAATGTTCACTTCAGAAGAAAATATATGTGCGGTTTATTAAATTATATATGTGCTCTGAACAAAATACCTGCCTCTTTCTTGCTGGAGGAAGAGAACAAGACCTAGTGGCCCTGTGAGGAAGACAGTGACATCCGCTTTGAAGCTTATGCTGTTGTCTCTCGTAGTCCCTGAGGATGACATCATTTTCAAACAAGATGGACTCAAGAACAGACACACTTTGTCCCTTTCCCGGGAGGAGGGCTAATGTCATGGTTAGAAGTTACACATTTGACGCTGGCAGCTGGAAAGGGGTCATGCTATATCTGTCTGATCATAAGCCAAAGGACATATCGTCTAGTAGCTTTTCTGTCTGATGGAGCATATCCCAGCCCACTCATGAAGCCTCCTGTTGAAGTGGAGCCACTTCCAGGATAGGACCTCCAGGATTACATGATGGTTACATGATAGTCTTTAATCTCTCATAACAAACAACCTTATTCTCTTTTCTCTTTCTATTGCTCCATCTTACTTGACTCATATGTGCAATGGCAAAATGGCGGCCACAGGATACTACTGAGAACATTCAGGAGAAGAGATGCATTGTGCTGCCAGAGCACTAGGACTCGGAAGTTCGGCAGAATAAAAGAACTGAGAGGAAGCAACGCTGACTATGGACAAGGACAAGTTCCGTTGCTGTCACGTAAAGCAATCGCACATACATCATGTTGTTGCCTAGAAAAGTGGTTCTTTGTTCTGAAACTGTCTTTGGCAGTGAAAGTCAAGGAGATGTGTTTTCCTGGTACATGGTGAACTCAGTCTGTTCCTCTATATTGAAAGATCTCAGGACAGAGCTACAGAGCTCAGGTTCCTCTTCTGTCACAGGTTGCCCTGTTGGTCTTCATGTTTTTCCTCTCAGTTGATCACCTCAGCTTGTTCTGATGGGCTGGAGCAGGCACAGATTGTTTGTGGGTATACTTGTCTCTGTTAGGTCAAGGATTATGTTTTATCTTTCCTTTGGAATTCCTAGTTGTTTGCACAAAAATGCATGCTAATGGGTTGTTCTAATGGATGTTGTTTTCTTGCCACATTGAGAATAGTATTGAGGTCTTGCACACGTTTGCATATTAACACAGTGCATAGAACCAAGAACTTGGAGGCAAGTGACGGAGGCTTGAATTCTGTTCTGTACTTGTTAAGATCTTGAACTTGAACAAAACTCTGACCTTTCAGCTTCCTTGTATCCACCCAGAAAATAGTGAGTAATCTCTCCTCTTTATTGGGTCACTTTAAGAATTCATGGAAATTGTAATCTACCCTTTGTGAGCTGTAACTGCTATAGAAATCTAATACACTCGACTGTAAGGTGTTTACGCAATTTGTCACTTGTACAATGAACTTCCCCATTCTTCATGTGGGTCAGGCTTGGGGTCAGGAGAAAGCCCAAGCAGTGTGACTAGGGACCAAGCCTGGACGTGCTTTGGCTGTGTCCCCACCCTGCTCTGCACAGGAGCTACTTGCAGAGTCTTGCCTGTTTTTTTCTTTTCTTTTCTTTTCTTATATTTTTTATTTTTATTCATTTTATTTATTTTTGGTTTTTCAAAACAGGGTTTCTCTGTGTAGCCCTGGCTTTCCTGGAACTCAGTCTGTAGATCAGGCTGGCCTCGGACTCAGAAATCTGCCTGCTTCTGCCTCCCAAGTGCTGGGATTAAAGGTGTGCGCCACCACTGCCGGCGCCTGTTTTTCTCAATACAGATTTTTATGACAGGCTTTGAGGGATCTGTACAGTAAAGGACACAGAGTATTGTCCTCTGCTACCTACTTCTTGTGAATATATTTATTTTTTCAGAGAACTGTGTTAGATGCTGAAAAATCAGAAATTATTTCTTTTTTTAAAGCTTCAGTCTGGTGAAGGAGATAGACACACACACACACACACACACAAGTAGACTGTAAGTTGTGATAAGTGCTAGCATGTATACAAATCAGTTGTGATGGAAGATAAGGTGGGTGGAAGACTTACTTTGGGCAGTTTTAGGCTTCCATTAGCAGAGACCTGAGAAAACCCAGTCATGCAGAGATCTTTCTAGGCAGATAAGAACTTTCTAGGCAGAGAGAACTTTGTGTGGGAAGGGCCTGGGGCTCATTCTTTCTTTCTTTCTTTCTTTCTTTCTTTCTTTCTTTCTTTCTTTCTTTCTTTCTTTCTTTCTTTCTTTCTTTCTTTCTTTCTTCCCCCCCCCACCCCCCCCCAGAGACAGGGTTTCTCTGTATAGCCCTGGCTGTCCTGGAACTCACTCTGTAGACCAGGCTGGCCTCGAACTCAGAAATCTGCCTGCCTCTGCCTCCAGTGTGCTGGGATTACAGGCATGTGCCACCATCACCCAGATTCAGGTACATTTTCTAGTAGTGAGCTGAAAGGTGACTAAAATGCAGAGGACAGAGGTCCAGGCAAGTTGGGAAGGGTGGGCGGAGGCCAGGACTGAAAACTGGGGAGTGTGGAAGTTCAAGAATCACCTTACTGTCTCTGTCTCAAAGTCAGAATATTACCCCAGAATATTTGACATTCTCATCAAAACACGGGAGATAGCCTTATCTCTTTCATCCACATAAATACTAGACTTCATATCTAGTCAACAGATACCACTAGCCTATCGGCACCACTTTCAACTATCTTTGTAAATCCATTCTTTGCAAACCTCATTGCTGTCACCATAGATAGAACCATTATCCCCCTTGCCCTAGATACTGTAGAAGCTGTCTGTGTAACAGTATGCTGATAAAAGCCCTCGTGGTAACCATGTTTTGGATTGCCTAACTAGTAGCAGTTGCAAATTTCCTTGGTACCAGTGTGCATACCCTGGCGTATCTGTCTACCAACATGGTGCTGTTAAACATGGCATCAGGAAGATATTTACAAGTTGACCTTCTGATTTTGATACCCTAACAAATTGGTGACAATATGCCACCACCTAGTGTGTCTGCTGCTTCTTCCACTATACACCCAGAATAATCCTTTCTTTTATTATCTCAAATATTTTATTGTTGAAGACTTAGAAATATCTATTAAATTTTCTGGTAACAAAGACTTGAATTCTATAGTTGAGGAATGCAGAAATTTTTTCCAACAGTATTTATTTGTTAAGTATTATTTTTAAAAATTGTTTTATTTACATTCCAAATGTTGCCTCCCTTTCCAGTCCCCCCATCAAGAGTTCTTTACCCCCCTCCCCTCTCCTTTGCCTCTAAGAGGGTACTCCCCCACCCCTCACCACAACCCTCACCCACCTTACCCACTCCTAAATCATCACCCCCATCCCACTTTCCTGGGGCATCAAGTTTCCCAAGGATTAGGCAAATCTTCTCCCACTGAGGCCAAACAAAGCAGTCCTCTGCTATGTATGTGCTGGGTCCACGAACCAGCCTGTGTATGCAACTTGGTTGGTGGCTTAGTTTCAGGAGCTCCCAGAGGTTCGGGTTAATTGACACTGTTGGTCTTCCTATGGGGTGGCCATCCCCTTCAGCTTCTTCCCTTAACTCTTCCATAGGGGTCCCTGACCTCAGTCCAGTGGTTGGCTGCATCTTCATCTGTCTCAGTCAAGTGCTGGTAGAGTTTCTCAGAGGACAGCCATGAGCTGTGTTTAAATCGTTCATCCTCAGTACCCTCTATGCCCTGTTTTAACTTTTGACTTCATTGTGAGCTGGGTGGAGACATCATGAAATGTCAGGTTACTTTTGGTCTTAGGTCCTTGTTGAGAAGTTTAGACTAAAGCCTGAATCCACAGCCAACTCTGACCCTAAGGCTTTGATTGAGCAATGCCTAGGAGGGCGAATGAGAGCCTCTGCAAATCTGGGTGTGTCTACCAGCTTTCCAGCGCTGTGACAGACACCGGAGGCAATCAGCTTGTAGAAAGGGTTTATTTTGTGTCAGTTTTGGAAATCTGACTCCATGATCCGGCAGGCCCACTAGTTTCAGGGCTCTTGGGAGGGACAGACAGCAATGGCAAGGAGCCCCTGGAGCAACAAATATAGGTGATGATTAAGTTTAAGGTAATCTTCTAGGCATATTTGTCTTCTACGTTTGGGATTTAACAGAAGGATACAGCTTGACAAAAATGAAGGAGAAATGAAAAGGTACTCCAGGAGAACAAAAAGGCTGAATGCATTTTTTTTATCATCTAAAGAATGTGAACGTCTAATGGATTGCACAAACAGATCTTTGAGTCAGTGAAACATTTGAATTATTGTGCAAGAATCCCATTGACTCCGCCCAGTTACATGCAATTTCTTCCACTAACCCTGCTTAACTCTGCCCAAGAGTAGAAATGCAGCTCACACTTCTACACTTTGCTGATCGCTGCTGAAAGCCAGTTTGTCAGAAGCTTCAAGATCATGGTGTAGCCAGGCGGTAGTGGCGCACGCCTTTAATCCTGGCACTTGGGAGACAGAGGCAGGCGGATTTCTGAGTTCAAGGCCAGCCTGGTCTACAGAGTGAGTTCCAGGACAGCCAGGGCTACACAGAGAAACCCTGTCTAGGGAAAAAAAACCCCAAAACAAAAAACAAACAAACAAACAAAAAAAGAGAATGGTGTAGGCAGAGGATTAGGATAAAGAGGTGCCAAGGCCTGCATTCACTCGAATTATGTATCAGAACCTTTCAGTATTTGATGCATTGTAGCTGAAATAGTAGTGGCACCCTGCCCAGGTGCCACTGGGACTGAATTCCTATTCCTCCCAATGGATTTAATTTAGTGTGTGTGTGTGTGTGTGTGTGCTGCTGATAGTGTTTCTCTATACAAGGACAGCTGGTACCAAGTCTTCTTTTGAGCAAGAAAGCAAGGGAAGTATTTTACACACACACACACACACACACACACACACACACAAACACACACACACACACACCACACCTAATTAATTGCTACCAATATTTGAATAGTACTTCATAGATTACGTGGGATATTCATATCAACTTCCTCTCTGAATTCTTACAACAATCCTATAAGATTACCCACTCACTGTGTAGGAAAGGGAACTAAAATCCACAAACTCATTTAAAGCCAAACCATTGGAGACAGAATGAGGACACCAGTGTGCTTTGTATCACGGACAGTTCTGGGAGCCGCTTCTCCTGGTTCCTATCTTCATCACATGGCTAACACCAAGCTGGAAATCTTGCATCAGGTCTGCCAGACACACTGGGGTGATCAGAGTTTCATATTTGTTTCAGCTTGAGCAACCTGGTAAGAATGTGAAACTTGTGACTTTGTCCCTTTGGGGGGTTTTGATCCCAAGTGGGTTATAACAACCCACTTTTACAATGGTGCTGGGTAAAAGAACTTGTTTAATCCCCGTAGACCTTTGCAGACTCACAAATGACATTAGCAGACTGAGGTATTTACCATCCTTTAAACTAAAATGTATTTTGTCTGATACACTAGTGTGTTGATTTATAAAAAGAACAGCTTTAGCTTTGGGGGTTTCAGTCTGTAACCAACTGACCGTGTAGCTTTGGTGTGTGGTGACACAGCATATTGTGGCAGGAATGTGTGGAATAACCAAGTCATTCACTTTATGCCTGGATGTAAAAGAGACAGGGGAAGAAGGCAGCCTTCCTTCAGAGTGAGTTTGCATGGGCCTGACGCTCCTCATTCCCTCTTAAAGACTCCACCTCTCCCAGGAGTGCCTAGCTGGTGAATAATGAGGGCCTTTAAAGGACATTCCAGGTCTGAACTACAGCAACTGGTAAGAGGTCTTCAGCTGTAATTACTTAAAAGTTCTTTGAGAACGAGAACATTCTGTTACTCTACTTAACGCTGTGTGCCAAGAAGTTGCTTAGTAAACCAAATGGTCTTGGCCTAGAAAAAAAAATCTCCAAACAGGTGACCAGGGTTCAACAGAGAGACAAATCAGGCAACTTTTAACATTTGATACAAATCCAACTTTTTAGACTGTAAGCCTATATAAATCCCATAGGAATTAGAATTAGATGTGAAATATAAAACAAATAGAAGAACACAAATCGATAGGGGAAAGTACACTAGAAAATTATTTGGTATTTTGGTAGCCTTCCTAAGTATAAGATCATTAAAGAAATCACAAAGAACAGATTTGATTAAAACAGTCAAGATTAGCCACTTGACTCTTAGGAAGAGAGAACAAACCCATTCCCACCACACCTGAACCTAAATTCTCTCTGTCACCGGCTGACCCTGAACTCAGGAATCTGCGGCATTTGTATCTGCCTGTCTTTGTATCTTTCTAACAAGCTGGCTCATAGTGTAGCTGCCTCTGTTCCTTTAGATCTGTGAAGCTCCTTATACAATTAATATTGCATCCTTATATTTTTGCATAGTTGACAAATTACATATTTTCGAACTCATGTTTTTAGAGTTCTTTCCACAGTCTTAAGGGTAGCCCTGAAGGCTGTTGAGGCCTTAGCCACACCTCTACCTCCCAGAGTCTCGCTGTCTCTGATTACCAGGGAGTCATTAATGTTAGCAGGGAGGACATTCCTCAGAGGAATGTGAAAATATGTACATTATTATACACACAAGTCTTACGCCCACAGCAGCCATTGACACTCCTGGAGCCTAATGCCCAGTTGGCCCTGTCCCAGGGGCAGAAGCCATGTCATACCCGCGCCCACCAAGGCCATGCCAGACTCAGCATGCCATCATACCCAATTTATATTATTTACTTTTCAATACTTAATTATTTATGTATGTGTCTATGTGAGTACATGTGCATGGGTAGGTGTTCATACGTGCATACATGTGTGTCTGTATGTGTGTTATATGTGTCTGTGGGATGCCCTGGTTTCTGTGTGGGTGCTGGAATCCAAACTCTGCTTCTTAAGACTGTGCAGCAATCACTCTCAACCACTCATCTCCAGCTCTGTGCAAAGGATAGAGTTCACACGGAAAGGGATGCAAGCTTCTGATAAGTACACTTGGAAATAACACCAAAAGTACAGATACAACACACGGTGATACTTTCTACCTGCTCAGACTTGTTGGGGCATACTTAATGTTTTTTGATGCTGGTGGAAGGGAAAATTTTCTGGAGATTAAAAAAAAATGTTTATTTCCTTGAGCCTAGCTGAACCTATATGAAAAATATGAACTATTAAAATGTTTGTTGTTCTTCTTAGGGAATGGGGCATGCCCTTAAACTTTTCTTTTAGTGGAGTTGTATTTTATAAAAAGACAAAGAAAGAAGGAATATGTTTTGGGGGAAAGGAGTGCCTCTGTGGGCTTATGCTGAGGCATCCCTTCCCCGTGAGGGACCAGCCACAAAACGGTAGAGTATATTATAGAGTTTACTCAGGGCATGGGGAGGGGAGTTGAGAGGGTAGTAGAAGCAGAGAAAGGCAGAGAGAGAAGAGAAGTAGAGGAGTAGAGGCCGGCCATGAGCATGTGGAGAGAGGGGGAAGGGACATGGAGAGGGATGGGGAAAGGTCAAGAGAACAGTGCAGGAGAAGGAGGAAAGACGAGAGAGAGCAGAGGGGCTGAGCATCCCCTTTATAGTGAGTCAGGCACACCTGGCTATTGCCAGGCAGTTGTGGGATGGAGCTTAGATAAAATGCTAACAGTAGTGCCAGGGAAATGCTAGTGATCCCCCAAAACATAGACAGGAGCTGATCTGATGCAACTCACAGCAGGGTCTTTATTCTATTTGAGCTAGCTCAGGCCCCTGCAACCCACCACCATCTCGCAGGATGGTTTTGGTGGTGGGGAAGCCCTGAATGTCTATGGGGCAAGGCTTTATAGTAAGCAGCAAGCAGGGAGTACGTGTGCAAGCATCTAATTGGAAAGTTACTTTGGCCTTTAATTGGCTGGTGCTGGGAGTCATATCATAAACTTAATTCCTGTTCCTCTTTGCATTGGTGGTTGCTAGGCAAGGGGTGAGCTTGTAACCTGGGGGTGCAGGTTTGTTGAGGGAATAACCTGGAGACACTGGTCTTATTGAGGGTGTAACCTGGAGATGCTGGTCTTGTTGGGGATTAGCCTAGAGACTGGGTTTTTTTGGGAGGCAACTTGGAAACTAATGCTAGGTACCGTCTTGTTAGTTTACCTGAGTTCAAACTTAGGTCAGGTTCTCTTAAATGGTGTCTGAATTTAAAAGATTTGGCATCTCATTATGTTCCGAGTTAAGAAATTTCTTTGGTTGCATAAAATTTTATGATGGAAGAATTAAAGTAAGAAGATTGAAATGGAGGTAAAGGTAGGAAATATGCATACAATGCAACATTAATTTGTATTATTAACACACATGCAGACACACCTAGACACACACACACACACACACACACACACACACACACACACACACACACACAGAATTCCAGATGGAGTATCCAGATGGGGCAGACAGAGTGAAACTTAGTATATATATATATATGAGAATCTAGTTTGTGATAGAAATAAAGAAAAAATATTTAAAAGATGATATTGGATTATTTGACAACCTGGGAAATAGTAAGAAGGGATTTTAAAAAAAAGCAAACCAAAACCTAAATAGTATGTAACAAAACAAATCTCAAATTGAATCAATTATGTGTGGAGAAATGGCACATTGGCAAAACCAATTATATAGCTACTTAATACTACCACAAAAACTGTATCTCTACATCTATCTGTCTATCTATCTCTCAGAAGTAATGTATTAGGACCTTTAAAGCAATTCCTTTCCTTTTAGTCACATAAGGGGAAAACTGGGGCAGAGTAGACAATCCCAAGTAGAAATCCAACTCATTAAGGCAGATGAATGCGCCTCTTGTAGCTGAGGCCCAGAAAGGGCACAAGGAAGCAGTGTCTCTTCCCTGGGCAAGAGCTCCCCTTCCAGGCAATGTTACCAAAAGCTGCTCCAGCGAACTCAAAGCACAGCCACTGCCCGGCAACTTATTAAAGAATGCATGGCAAAGACTTTCAAGGACCTTAACTTGAAAGGAGCGGCAGAACATTCATTTTCAAACCCAACCTGATGGTTATTATTTAAGGAAAAGGAGACTTTTTCTTAAAGAAATGATTGTCTTGGAGAATATTCACAATGTAAGATTATTTTCCAAGGAGAACTGGAGACTTAACTATATTGATTCATTCATTTTATGTTGGTAAAAACAAAACAAAACATTAACTTAGAAATATGAATGATGTACTCTGTACTGAGTTACATCAGATATGCATAAGACAAATGGCACAACTGGGAGTTCTGCACATCACCTAATGTAACCAGGAGTTCTACACCTGTAACCACACTTAAGCATCCTGGAGAGTTATGTTCTTTGTTTTTTTTTTTTTTTTTTTTGCTTGTTTGTTTGTTTTTGTTTTTTTGGATTTGGTTTTTTTCGAGACAGGGTTTCTCTGTATAGCCCTGGCTGTCCTGGAACTCACTCTGTAGACCAGGCTGGCCTCGAACTCAGAAGTCTGCCTGCTGCTGCCTTCCAGAGTGCTGGGATTACAGGCGTGTGCCACCACTGCCCGGCAAGAGTTCTGTTCATTACTAGTGTCCCACTGACAGGTCCCACTAGTCAGATTAGGACCCTCAAATTAATTTCCTTTCAGTCACATGCAGGGAAAATCAGGGCTGACTAGTCAATCCCAAAGCAGGGGCCTACAGGAGTGGCTCCATAAGCCATTGGGAAAGTGACAGGAGTTGAGTTTCCATACCACAGAAACCAAAGCGCTTAACTGAGTTTCTCTGAGGAGCTGGCAAAGTGATTAGTTAGCTTTGCAAATCCATGAGTACAAATCCTACAGAAGCCTGTCTCCCCGAGAAGGGTTCTCAATTTCTTGATAGTCAGTGAGGGGGAGAGAGAGAGAGAGACAGAACAGGTTGGATCCATTAGCACTTAGGCTATGTCTTTCCTGATCTAGCCCCATCTCTACATATGTGACTCAATGTTGGTATAATTGACCTTTTCAAAAGAGACCTTATAGCTCCTTATGTTTAGGATGTTAAGAAGGGACTTGATTTCCTGGAGGACTTCCTCTTCTGTTTATCCACAAAGTAACCTACATATTAGAGGAGAGAGGTATGTGTGCTTGACTAATCAAGGAGATCTTGGGCCAAAGCTAGTCCAAATGAATGTGGCTTTCTCTGAATCCTTGGTATAAAACAGCTTGATCATGGCAGCTCTTAAAAGGAAAGCATTTAACTGGGGCTAGCTTACAGTTTCAGAGGTTTAGTCCATTATTGTCATGGGGGAAGCATGGTGGCACGCAGATAGACAAGGTGCTGGAGATGCAGCTGAGAGTTCTTCATCCAGGTCAGCAGGCAAAGGAAGACAAAGTCACACTAGGCCTGTCTTGAGCATCTTAGACCCCAAAGTCCACCCCATGTGACATACTTCCTCCAACAAGGCCACACCTCTGAATAGTGCCACCCTCTGAGCCTATTTGGCCATTTTTGTTTCAAACTACCACATACTCCAAGTGACCCGTCTGGAATCATGAGTTGGATCTTCAGAGGCAAAAAGGTTTAATTATTGGGGCATGGTGGATACAAAAGAAGGTATTAAATTTTTTTCCTTTTTTCTTTGTATTCATTCTCTCATATAATACATCCCAATGGCAGCCTCCTATCCCTCTACTCCTCTCAATCCCCTCCCCACCTACCCTGTTCCCCAGATCCACTGCTCCTCCATTTCCCTTTGGAAACAAGCAGGCCTCCCAGGGAGATCAACTGAGCACAGCAGTAACAAGATACAATAACAAGGCACAAACCCTCATGTCAAAGGTTGGACTTGGAAACCCAGTAGGAAAAATGGATCCCAAGAGTAGGCAAAAGATTCAGAGAAACCCTCACCTCCACTGTTAGGAGTTCCACAGAAACACCAAGCTAACAGTCATAACATGTAGAAAATATTTAATCTCTAATTGGAGGTTTCTACCTTGCCTTTGATCATTCAACTCACAGATAAAACACACACAACCTTTATAACTATATTAAGCCTTAATCAGCACTAAAGCTGGTCAGAGATCTACCTTTTAAGCTATTAGAATTTATTTTCCCATCAATAAGACTGAATTATAACTTGCTATGTTCTATCTGGACAACTCTTAACTTCAATGGCTATGTTCTCATGATTTCTACCACATCCCTTCTTGTCCTCTCTCCATCTTCATTTCTCCTTCCTCATTGTCTCCTGCCTCTAACTCCAAGCCTGGGAACAACAACAAAAACTCTTCTGCCCAGCCACAGGCTGTAGGCATCTTTATTCATCAATCAGCGATAACTGGGGGTGGGGGTGGGAGATTATATATATAGTGTCATTTGGGTTTATGTGTGGATTCTCTCATCCCTAAGGGCAACCAGGCCTTGGGCAGTATTTAGCATTACAATACATAGCAAAGGACCATACCTCAACAAAAACACATATGAAAAGGGTCTAGTGCAGACCCATGCAAGCTTCTTAATTGCTGCCTTAGTCTCTGCGAGCCCTTTTGAGCCCTGCTTTGTTGGTTTTGTGGGCTGTGTTCTCGTGGTTTCCTCAACCCCTCTGGCTCCTATAATTCTTCATCCCTCTCTTCTGCAGAGATCTATGTAATATTTGACAGTGGATCCCTGTATCTGCTCCCATCAGTTGCTGGAGAAGGCCTCTGATGACAATTGTGCACTGGTCTACGAGTATAGCAGAATATCATCAAGAACCATTTCATTGACGTTTTTTGTCAGCTGTGTTTGATTCAACCATAGGTCAAGAAGGCATCTTTTAAGTCTAGAATGGAATAGTAAGTTGTCCCAGAAGATTGTATAAGTATTCATTCCCCAAGGGATGAAGGGGAACCCTAACTTTATGGATTAATTTGAGGTATTGTACCAATCGCCATTTGCTAGGTCCTTTGTGAACTCCCAGAATAAATGGATAAGGGCTGGAACATTTTCTCAAAAGTCTGTGTCTTTTAAGGGCCAGAAAAATGGGTTTGAGCCCCTCTATAGTTTCAGGGTCAAGTAGGCACTGTATCTGGTGGGGAAAATAGGTGGGGTCATTCAAATGTACTATAATCAGTGACACAGTCTAGCTCAGCTCACCTCTAAGCTTATCTGGAGCTTCTCAAGTTGGGTTGATATCATGGGAGCCATTAATTTTCTGCAAGGAGAGATAGCTTGGGGCCTCTTGGATATATGTAGAATCTTACCTTTCTATAATTGCTTTGATAGTTAGGGAAGAGTGCAGAGAGAATCAGGGTATGACTCCCAATTGGAGCATTCCTTCTTGAATTGTCCCTTTGGCCACAGAGGAAGCATGCCCTGGAAGGACCTCTCAGGATGGTTCCCCCCATCCCTGTCCCCAGGTCACCTTCATAATAGCTAGGGTTTCATAGTGTCTTTCTCTTTCTCTTTTTTCCTTCCCATCTTCATGTCTTGACTGTAATAGGCTGATGAAGTGGTCTAAAGTCTTGGCCTGGGTCATTTGAAGCAACTTCTGTATTACAGATTCTACAGATGTCTGATGCCAATTGGGTGGTGAAATTGTTCTTTGGAAGGACTTCCTCCTTCATGAATTCTGAAGTTTCTTAGTGTGTTTTCATATTGTCTCTTTTACACTCTTAGAAAAGTGATGGAAGACTCATGGTCCCCCAAATTGCAGTTAGATAGTTAAGCATAATTGGAGGACTTTATTCTAACCCTGTGGAGGACCTCTAAAACAGTCTATGAAGCATTTTCAGTCTCTTGTCCCTTTCTGTTCCCCTTCATCCCAGCTGAACCTCCAGTTTGAGATGGGGATTGCACATAGAGACAGACCTGCAAGTATGTCCTGAAATAATCATTGCTAGTGTTGACTGCCAGTTCATTTACCCTCTGTTTTTCTATAGAGATCAAGACTTGATCCAGAATAAATATAACATCCTGCTATAATAACCTGTGCTTAACTGGCCAGGGTTTTCAGTGAAACTGCCTAGTTCTCTTTTAATATCTTTAAACTCAATAAGGGTGAAAGGCTGGTGGACATAGATGGTCACAACTTCTCCCATCATTTCTTGGAGAGGGAACACCCTAGAGGTAGAGGCAATGGGGTATCTTGGGAGCCTGGAGTGGGAGATCTCTGGGTTCCTCAGGGTAAGGGTGGAGTGCAGGACTTCAGGGACATTAAATTTGGAGGCTCAGAATTGAGTGCAGGTACTGGAGTGTTGGGTTGAGCACTGGATCCTCAGGCCCCATTTTTGAGGGAACTGGTCTGCAGACCATAGCTGGAATGAGGGGATCTAATTGGCAGCTATCAGCCAGTTCTGGGTGGATCTGGAGAAGAAAAGCTGTATATAGGGAATTTCAGACCATCTTCCTCTCTCTTTTGCAAAATAGGTCTAGTTGGAGAATGTACCAAAATTGGGCTCCCTTGGGATGGCTGGTTTTCAGCATCTTCTAGAGGGTATTGCAGTCAAGCCTCCTGGAGGACAAAAGATGAGTCATTTCTTTCTAGAATTTCCATGGTTAACTCTTCCACGTCTAGTATTTAATTAGACATCTGAGCGACAGTTTTGGAGAGATCATAGAGCTGGATTGTCCCATCCACACTAAGATGAGAAGAGAATGTTAGTGAACTCTTGGGGGTGGGGTTGGCTCATTCCCACCCCCATTCTCTACTAGGTTCAGAGGGCAATGCCAGCCTGCCCATTGAGAAGCAAGCAGTGGTCTAGTTGGTTCAAAGAGTGGGGTTTTCGCACTCACTCATGGCTCAGCAATGGTTTCCCCTTCCCTCAGGTCCTCCACTGTTGGGTGGTAGAGTACTCAATCGAGTCAAGCCAATTGAGAAGATCAAGTTTCTCAACCTTCAAGCCTGTAGGAGCTTGGGTGGGTATAGGTGCTCTGCATTTTTTTTTTTTAAATATCTGGGCATCTGTTAAATTGTCATTCTTTAAAACAGTGTATTTGCTATTTGATTTCCTGCATTCAGGGTTTGAGAAGGAAGCGAAAGACCATGAAAGGGTAAAGTCCCATGGTCCTTTTTGGGAGTCAGACATGACCAAATAGATTGATGAGTATCTACCAGGACTTAGTCACCATGATATTTAAGTCCTCCTGAAGTGTCAGTTCCTGTAGAACTTGCCAAATATGGAGCAATGTCTGTAGGTGGTCACCAAAGTGATAGATATATGTCAGGAAAAGGAGGACCTGATAAATGGGACTTGATAAAAACATGTCACATTAGGGACTGAAAGATCAACTGTAGTAATGAGGTAACAGATGAGTAATATGGAGAGCTTATTCAGACTTCTATCTCTGGCATGGGTAGAGAAATGTTCCCATTCTGTTCAGAGACAGAGTGTATGTCAAGATATGACAAGTGAAGAGGCCTCTCCATTGGCCTAGGGTCATAACTAGTCCTCAAGATTTGGCCACCCCGAGACCCTTAGAATCTGAGTCCTGTCTCTTGAGTGAGCAGACTTAGCAGTCTCTTGACTGCCCTAGTTCCCCATATTATGGAGGGAGGGAAATCTCTCTGTTTAACTGTTTGAGATTGAGTTGTCTTTTGGACCCCTTCTCTATAGTTCCTGACTTGTAAAGAGGAATGGTGGGAGACTCAAGCATGTTAACTGTGGTTGAGGGTTTCCTTTGGCTGGAAAGGAATGTGATTCTCAGCTGGTTACAGCAGCCATGAATGTCTCTACAAATCCCAGGTCAGCCTCCATAAATGTAATAAGGGCCCAAGTAAAAGATTGGCTGTCTAGAGGTTTGGGTTCTTTCCCATGGCAAACAAAGAATTGGACTCCTAGGACAAATGAACAAGTGAGGACTCATAGTAAGTGGAAGTAGGTATTTATTGAAGCAACCAGAAAGCACCCCTTAGGATGGGTAGGCTCTTCAGAGCTGGCTGACTGCCAAGTCATCTCTGGGCAGCACATATTAAGCTCCTATGGCTTCTCCTCTTTTGAGAGTCCATTCTTCCTCCTAAGTCCACTCCTGTCATTTTCTACTACTTCATCTCTGCACAGATGGCCCTTGGCCCAGAGATAACAAAGGCAGATGACTGTGTTTGGCTACATTTTATGGATGACTGCATTTGGTTTGTGGAGACATTATTTCTTTCCTTCCTACCTCTTCTCTAATTGCCTATTTCCTGCAAACTACTCACAATAACACAATTATGTATACATATAGTAGGAATGATTCCTGCAGTAAGCAACTACATAGTCGCATCACCCTAGTATATCAATTTAAATAGAATCTTGCTTTCCATGTTCATATGTCCTCAAAGATTTTGTTATGGGATAGAAACATGGACTCAATTCTTCTAACAAACAAAAGGAAGAGAGCAAAAGGCCCAAGGCATTCTTCCCTGTAACTCTCTCCTCTTTGCTGGCATTCTCTGTCATGACCCCACTTAACCTTCTTGACTGTTAAGCATTTTTCACATCTAGGCTAAGAAGTTTATAGTATCTGCATGAATTAGTCAAGGTTCTCTAGAGTCACAGATCTTATGAAATGTCTTTCTATATTAAAGGAAGTTATTGGAATGACTTGGAGTCGGCCATCCAACTAACCTAACAGTGGGCAGCTGTGAATGGGAAGTCCAAGAATCTAGTAGTTGCTCAGTTCCAGGAGGCTAGGTGTTTCAGCTGGTCTTCTGTATAAGCTGAACTCCTGAAGAAATAGGTTCTAACAGATGGGCTGCAAGTAAGAGCTAGCAGGAGAAGAAGAAAAAGGAGGAGGAAGAAAAAGAGGAGGAGGAGAAGGAGGTGGCAGAGGAGGAGGAGGAGGAGGTGGTGCCAGAGGAGGAGGAGGAGGAGGCCTTTCTTCTTCCATTGTTTATATGTAGGCCTCCAGCAGAACATGTGGCCCAGAACTCAATGTTTTTAGACCCCAAAACAACTAGCCCAGCACAGAGTAACTTGTTTTCCTGCTTTCAGCTCGAGAGAAAGATAGCCCACCCTGTTCTAGTTCCAATGTTTAACTACACAATGCCCCAAGGACGTTTGCTCCAGATATTCTCTAACCTTCCTTAAGGCATAAACTATTGCCTGACTTCCTTATTCTGTACTTCCCCATTCCATGCATGTTTTGTCCTCCACCCCTTGCCTTGTGATTTTTGTCCTCCACCCCTTGCTTTGTGACTTTTCCCCTTTAAATACCCCTGACTTCAGTTGTACAGGGTCCCACAGTCCTCTACCCCTGCCTGGTGTTTGACTGTGGAATAAAAATCCTCTTGCTTATTGCATCGAGACTGTTTCTCGAGAGTGATATAGGTGTCTCCTTCTGAGGCATGGGGTGCTGGGGCGCCCTCATTTTTTGGGTCTTACACCATCATGCCTGGACCTAGGCTATTCCTTATTTGAAACTTTCTCTGTCCCAGGCTGGCTTTGAACTCAGAGATTTGCCTGCCTCTGTCTCCTGGGATTGAAGGCATGTACCACCTTGCCTGGGCCTAAGCTTTTCATGGCTGCTCTGCCTCAAGATCTGGATCACAGGTGTGCCCTCCGTTTCTGGATTGTACGGAGTTCATTCCAGATGTTGTCAAGCTGACAACGGGACTGTATGCCACCACTTTGCATTGCATTTGCTACAGAGAAAGTGAAAGATTTTATAAACATTATTTACACTGGACACCAAATTAAAAACAAACAAACAAACTATGAGCTACAGATCCAGCTAACAAAGCAGCTTTGAATTCTGTAATTTGGACCTTGAAAAGACACATCTGGGTACACTGGTGCCTGTCGGGATAAACACAGATCCCTCAAACACTGCATAGCTGTTCTTTATGCTGTGTGTTAAGTTCCCCGACAACAACCTTCTCAAAGGAGAAATTTTTCTTCTTCCAGAAGAATACAAGGAGGATTAGAAGCTATTAGAAATATTCTATAAAATAGAGAGTGAATAAGGAATGAAAACCCACCGAGTCCACTTCCTCAGATATATTCTCAGATATTTACATTGTTCTAACCAAGTGCCAGGCACAGTGTGAGGTGCTGTGATTCCCAGGTAAAGGCATGGTTGATCTCTCTCACAGCTGCTGGATGTGGTACCCACACTTGGTAGTAGACGTGAGCCTTTGAGGATATTTCTTTTTGGGTTCTTGTTCCTCAAAGGATGGAGGATGGAGGATGGAGGATGGAGGATGGAGGATGGAGGATGGAGGGATGGAGGGATGGAGGATGGAGAGATGGAGGATGGAGGGATGGAGGATGGAGATGAGCATCCGCAAGGTGAAGGGTTAGGATGTGGGTTAGGTCTTTTATCTCTTAAGTGTTCTTCTGGCTACCATTCTAAAATAAGTAAAAGTCAGAAAGTGTGGAAACTTAAAGTAGACATAGACTGATTTAACAGAGGGGCATACAATGTGGGAGCAGTCCCCAATTTCATCAGCCAAAGCAAGAACAGGGGCCACAACAGCTACAGTGGGAGGCATTCCCTTCCTCTTTAGGGAATTTCCATTCAAGCAAAAGTCAGGATTCTTGGATTTACGATTAAAAAATAAAAGGATGTCAGGTTTTAGCCAGTTGGGAGCAGCATAGAAGTTTATTAAAGGACACACAAAAGATTTATAAGGGGCGTTTATAGATCAGGATTATAGATCACAGTTTATTTATTGTCTTTAAGGTTTTTTTTTTTTTAATTGAGCTGTCTTTGAGAATACCCACATTGCTTCTTTAGGCAAATTTGGCTCTATTAGTGAGGCTTGAAGTTTACCAACTGTCATCTGTGGAGAGCTTTGGGGGCCGCTTCTAGAAACTTGGCAGGAATTTGACTTTGGGCCCAGATAGGGAAGCAGGCTTCAGGCAGGAATCTGATAATGGGCCAGGACACGGATGTAAGCTCAGGCTGGAATCTGATTTGGGGCTAGAACAAAGAAGTGGGCTCCGGCAAGAGTTTGACTTTGGACTAGGACTGGGAAGTAGGCTCAGATATCTTGGTCACCCTGATAAGCCCCTCGAAACAGTCTCAGGACTTTACTTCCTTGCTTGCTACTTGACTGTGTTTGTCTTGCTTGTTCTTTAACCTAAAACTGACCTTATTACTTGCATGTAATTAAAATGGTAAAAAACCAGACTGGGGAAAAAATAAACCCACCTCAGCCTCAGAATTGGCCAGGGTCATGCTACAGTGTTGTCCAATTGTCTTTTTTCTTTTTAATCCTCGCTCCTGTTGACTGACTGAGCTGGCTGACTGATTACCCCTGGAGAATCTCAGGCCTCTTTTCCTTCCTTTTCTATCTTTTGTTTCATACTTTAATTGGTTCACAGTGCCCAGACTTGGCCTCCTGGAGACTAATTCATAGAACCCCCTGGGACACCGAGGCTGTGTGTGCATTCATGTCTCAGTTGAGTCTTTAATGGATTGAATTTATAACCTCCTGGTGTCTCTTTCTGTCTAGCTACGCTGTTCCTGACTCTGAGGTTGACATAGGTGGAGCCACCGGCTTCCCTTTCAAACCAGTCCTCACCCCTTCACCGCTTTGTTTTGTTCATTGCCTTATCAGCTTCCTAGAGACAGATTTCAGTCTCATCTTTTCCTTACATTCTTGCTGAGGCTTGGAGATCTTGTTTCCACACACACTTTAAGATTCCCAGAGCCATTCTTTTATCTCAGACTCTTTGCTTGGATTATGAAACAGTCTTCCCAAATTACCTCTATTCAGCCTCCATGGCTCCAGTGTCAAGGGTAATTCAGTAATTTTAACAGGATGGTTTGGGCATGTAATCCTTGTAACCACTCTGAGCTAAGCTAATTCAAGGGGCAGGCTAGAAGCCAGTTCACTGTCACAGCACATAGGTGAAAGAAGACACCATTTAGCAATGAAATTTAACACAAATCCCTGTTGAAGGGTCTGTACCAAGTACAAAAAAGGGACACACTCAGATTACTAGATCAAATATAGGATGATATTCAATTGAGTGGAATTCTGAACTTCTTTGTGGTTTTTTGTTTGTTTGTTTGTTTTTTTGGAGACAGGGTTTCTCTGTATATCCCTGGCTGTCCTGGAACTCACTCTGTAGACCAGGCTGGCCTCGACCTCAGAAATCTGCCTGCCTCTGCCTCCCAAGTGCTGGGATTAAAGGCATGCACCACCACTGCCCAGCCTTCTGAACTTCTTTGAAATAGTCCAGGAAATCCTGGGAATTGTGGCCTGAGGACTAGCTCTTCCTTCCCCTTCCTTCCTTCCTTCCTTCCTTCCTTCCTTCCTTCCTTCCTTCCTTCCTTCCTTCCTTCCTCCCTTCCTTCTTTCCTTCCTTCCTTCCTTCCCCTTCTTTCCCCTTTCTTCCTTCCTTCCTTCCTTCCTTCCTTCCTTCCTTCCTTCCTTCCTTCCTTCCTTCTTCTCTTCCTCCCTCTCTCCCTATCACTTTCTTTCTTTCTTTCTTTCTTTCTTTCTTTCTTTCTTTCTTTCTTTCTTTCTTTCTTTCTTTCTTTCTTTCTTTCTTTCTTTCTTTCCTTCCTTCTTTCCTTCCTTCCTTCCTTCCTTCCTTCCTTCCTTCCTTTCCTTCTTTCTTTCTTTCTTTCTTTCTTTCTTTCTTTCTTTCTTTCTTTCTTTCTTTCTTTCTTTCTTTCTTTCTTTCTTTCTTTCTTTCTTTCTTTCTTTCTTTCTTTCTTTTCAAAGCTGCTGCATAAATACTTGGGCATCTGATCGAAGGGGCACCACTTTATGTGTACCTGAAGATTGACTATGTGATCTTATATTTCAGTTGAGGCAACTGAGGCTCAGAGTTAAGTAAATTACTCGGAGTCCCATAGGGGGTCAGTGGTGGACTCAAAATTTTCTCTTAGGAACCCAAAGTTCCACATTCTTTCCATACAAGTGTGTCATCCATGCTAAAAACATAATTTTCAACTCTTTTCTCTGTCTCAATCTTATAATAAAACCTAACTCTCCACTCTGCTGGACTTTGAACTTCTCCACGAATATGTCTTTTTATCTATGGTTATTCCTGCCTGGAATGGCCTGGACTCCATCTTGATCCTTGAAAATCTCATCCTGGAAAGCCTGGAAGTAACACAATAGCTTCCAGAAAACCATTAAGGATTGATACTTCTGTAGGCTTAGATTTTTCTTTTCTTTTATTCTTCTTTTGGTTTTTTTTTGAAGCAGGGTTTCTCTGTATAGCCCTGGCTGTCCTGGAACTTACTCTGTGGTCTAGGCTGGCCTGGAACTCAGAAATCTGCCTGCCTCTGCCTCCCAAGTTTAAGCTGCTGGGATTAAAGGTATGTACCACCACTGCCGGCTGGGCTTAGATTTTTCAAAACCTACTTTAATAATGGTTCTCAAGTGCTTTGATCCTACCCCCTTCTAGCCCACTGTCCAAAGGTAGGGCAGAAGAGATGGTAAATGGGACCAGGGGATGTGGACTTGTTTAGAAGTAGATCTTTGGGAGTAATTCCAATCTCCATTTGTCAGGATACTAACAGTCTAGTTCAAAAGTGTCATTATACACAAATCAGCAACGGTGGCACGATCCGGCAGAAACCACCAGGCCTCTGCTGAATCAAGCATGAGTCAGTGGGAGAGACCAGAACCAACCAGAATGCCAGGAGTTTTCTGCTGTGCTTCTCTCAATGAAGTAAAGACCGGGGAAGACACAAGACCAACATTGCACAGGTAGCTATGCTAGTGCCCTATCACTGTGTGTTGAGACTCAGATATAACCGCTCTAAACATCACATGTCCACCCACAGGTCTTGCTCAGCAAAACACCATGTGAGTCTGCATCACATGACACAACCAGAAACTTCTGCTTCCTTCCCCCATTTGCATTTGTCTAATGCAAATTTAAATTTAGTCACCAATGTGATGGTGTTAAGAAGGCAGGCACGTTTATTACCATATCACCTTGAATGTGTCCAATCTCACTTTATTATGGATGATAAGCTGAGGGGGGCCTGCTTAGTACTTGGATGGGAGAGGTGACCACACCATGAGTTTGGAGTTCTCATGGATTGGATTAGAGCCCCTAGACAAGGCTGGTGGGAGTGAATTTCTTCTATTCTCTTCTGCTATGTGTAGATAGCAGCCATCACATTTGCTAGTGTCTGGACCTTGAGTCTTTGTCTTAGTTAGAGTCTTACTGCTGTGAACAGACACCATGACCAAGGCAACTCTTATAAGGACAACATCTATTGGGGGCTGGCTTACAGGTTCAGTCCATTATCATCAAGGTGGGAGCAGGGCAGCATCTAGGCAGGCATGGTGCAGGCAGAGCTGAGAGTTCTCCATTTTCATCTGAAGGTTGCTAGTGGAACACTGACTTCCAGGAAACTAGGACAAAGCCCACACCACAGTAACACACCTACTCCAACAAGGCCACACCTACTCTAACAGGGCCACACCCACTAATAATGTCACTCCCTGGGTTGAGCATATACAAACCATCACAGTCTTTATCAGTCCCCCAAACTGTAAGAAATCAATTTCCTTTGTTTATAAATTATGTAGGCTTAGATACTTTGCTATAGTGGCACAAATGGGCTAAACACTTTATAAATGATGTTTGCCATAATGGTGTTGCTACACACCATGTAGCAATATTTTGGTCGATGATAGACCATCCATACCACAATTGTCCCATAAGATTACAGTGGTGTTGAAAAGTCTTCATCCTTTAATAGCAGCAATCATAATGTCAGAGATGAAGTACATTAGTCATGTGTCTGTGATGACTGAGTGTAAATAACCCATTGTACTGACAGGTAAAAGTCTAGCAATATAATTATATATGTTATATGTGCTTTATAATGATGTTAAATCTTGTTACTAGATTATATATTTAACTGTGCTATACTTTTATCATAATTTTAGAGTATACACCTATCTATAAAGAAAGGGTTATTATGAAACAATATGCATGTTAAAATAGGAGCGGCCTTATATATTCATGTTTACCACTTTTCTTGACTGCATCGAGAGGTGGTGTGAGTGAGTGACCCATATCACTTAGGTTTAGGAGAGTACAATGTGTGGTGTTTACACAAGAGAATTGCCCAGGGATGGAGTTCTTAGAGCATCTCCTGTCGTTCAAGTGCCTGAGTAAAAGCTGAAGACAGGGAAGGGAGGTGACCAAGCCTTTTACAAATCGTTTCTTCTTCCCTGTGCATGAGCTATTTCCCTTTTGTACCCCATGTTTCCATAAGTTAAAGGCTGCCAATTTCTTCAAGACCTGGATCAATGTCCAGTCCTTCCTAGAGGTCTTCCTTATGGGTCTCGATGACTGTGACTCCTTTACGCTGTGCACACAGGTGCCCACAAAGGTTCATAACTGGCTGTCATTACCTATTATCAAGGTGCCACAGAGTACCTGGTAGGTAAAAGGTTGTACTTTTACACACCTTGTACTGTGGGAGAGTCTTGAAAAAGCTTTGCAGAAGTGTGGAATTTGGGATATTGATGTAATAAAATATGAGGTTTACTTTGATCAAAGTGGTGGAAAGGAAGAGAGGATAAAATAACTCCTGACAAACAGGTTGGTTCTTACGTTTCTTATTATTGCCTATGGCATCTTGAGAAAAGCCATCCGGTTGCCTTGCAAATCAGCTTCCTCATACATTACATGGAATTAATGAGACCTGTGTGGCAGTGTGGTTATGATGACTATGAAAGCTCATAGACTGACTAGAGGCAGTCATTGCTGGGGTGCTCCTAAAGTTTTTCTTTCTTTCTTTTTTTTCTTTTTTTCTTTTTTCCCCCAAGACAGGGTTTCTCTGTGTAGCCCTGGCTGTCCTGGAACTCACTCTGTAGACCAGGCTGGCCTCGAACTCAGAAATCCGCCTGCCTCTGCCTCCCAAGTGCTGGGATTACAGGCATGCAGCACCACCGCTCGGCTGGATGTTCCTTAAGTTAATTAGGCTGTTACAGCATCTTCAGTGGTCGGCATACAAAGAACTCCTCTTTCCATGTCTCTTGTCTTGTGATGTCATCTTGTCTGTTGAAGGTGGAAGAGCTTTTCGCTTTGGTCTTCCTTCTGTAGGGAGCTACAGATGGTGTTCTGTTATTACTGAAACCGTAGTCTTGGGTTTCCAAGAGAGAGCTAATGAGTTGTTTCCTTACCCTACACACACACACACACACACACACACACACACACACACACACACACACACACAGACAGACATACTATGGTGTGTTATTCCTGTACTGTTGCTTTTAATGGGCTCTTCTATCTGGAAGTTGCCAACTCAGCCTGGTTAGCAGTTACCGTCCCAGTGAGCATCAACTGGAAGATCACTCTAGAACTTTCTCTGACTGGCTTAGGTTCGCTTTGTATTTCCATCATGTAGTAGGCATTGTTTCTCCATCACAGAATTGTCGCACTGCATTAGACTCTTCAGACTTTCAGAACTGGTGCATAGTACTTGCTCATGGTATGATTGTGAATGACGGTGTAGACTTTGTTCCCCAGTCTTACCTTTTTATCTCTGGGCCCTAACTCTCCATTCCGCACTGTTTATGCAGAATACTGTTAAGTTTCTATGTTTCTTTCTTCTCCCCTTTCCTTCTTCCTCCTCCTCCTTCCTTCTTCTTTTCTGCTAGGGACTAACCTTAACCTTGGGAGAAGGGAAGACTACCCCCTACAGTCTCTCCTTTGTACACTAAATCCTTTAATGGAATCCAAGTTGACTCATACAACTATAAAATCCACCAAGTATCCAATATCCTTATAGCATTGAAACACAATGGTTTTATTTTGTTCTCTTTACGTTCTGTTTAAATTACATTATTGAGCTTCAGGTAATTTAAGCCACAGGACCAAGTCACGAGGGACTATTGTGTTTAAATCTCAGTTCACTAAAGTGAGCCTTAAAAGGAGTTATGGAAACATGAATATCGGGATAGACAGCATAAACAAAGGTTGAGGCTGGTTTTCACCGTGTTTCCAAATAAACAGAAGCTATCAAGGAGGAAAGCATCAGGGGAGTGTATTGCTTGGGTGAGTCCTCTGCCAGGAAGAATCTTTTCTTTTCTAGTAACCTGGGGACTGTGGCAAGGGTTAGTTCACCTGCGATGGGAACAGTTGACTGATGGGACCTCCCCACACAGCCAGGAGGGGCAGGAGGGGCAGCAGGGTCTGAGGGCAGGTGTTGCCAGGAGCCTGGGGTTTGGAGCTGCTTGCTTTCCAGTTGCTACTTAGGTCAAGTTCCTGTTTTACCACCAAGGGGCAGTTTCCTTGTACAGAAGATACTGGTCAAGCTTTCCAACTTAACCCAGTTAGATTTGAGTTTTGGTGAAAGAATATTTCCGTAAATATTCTTTCCGTAATAAAGTTATTTGCATTCCATGTAGTGTGTTCTGAAGGTCGCATGAGCTGTATACTCAACTGTTATTTGTTGTATATTTGAAACTCAAAGTTAACCAGCCATCCTATGCCTTCTCCAGAACTCCAAATGGGATGTGTTTGTGCTAAGTCTAATTATCTTGTAGGGCTGTTGTGATGATAAAGCAGTATCGCAATTACTTCCACTCAGAAAAATTTTAACTTGTATATAGGAAAACCAACAGATTCTATTAGAATAACCCTAATAATTAGTCTGAGTGAATTAATACTGGACTATGAGTACACATGGTGGAGATCAACATGATGTTTCACATACTCCGATACCCGGTAGTGTGTGAAACATCAACTTTCAGGCTGTACCTTGCCCTGTGTGACTCCATTCCACCAAGAAACCTTTGGCTTTGTCTCCAGTGTAGACACAGAAGCGGAATGACACTACACTTTATGCACACAGACACAAGGCCCTGCCTACCACTACCACCCGCGAGGCACAGATCAGAAACTTATTCTACAAAGCAAAAACCTACCATCTGTAAACTTACTAAAGTAGATCAGGACATCCGAGCGCCTGGGAACATGAAAACCACTTCAGAAAAGATGTCATCAAAACTACCAGACCAATGCCACATCCTCAGATGAGGGAGCTCAGTGCGCGGTTGAAGACCCCGTTTAATCTGACCACACGGTGTGTTTCCAGGAGGGGTGCGGAGAACTCTTCACTGTCTTGGAGACCTCGGCTCAGCTCAGACCCCACTTCTAGCTGCCATCCATTCCGACTGTCAGTCCATCGGTTTGTCTGTCAGCACCTGGTCTTATACCTTGCTGAGCCAACACTGAGACTGGACTCAACCTTGAGACCCTGCTGCCTGGTTTTTTAAGCCTCCAGAAGCTCTTCAACTGGGTTCACAAGTATCTCAGGCCCTTGTAGTGACTCTGTCTGTACCTGTGTCAATCTTCTGCCTCTGTCTCCAGGAAGGCTTTGGGATGTCTTATACTCTGGCCTCTTTGACCTTTTAGTTGCAGTAGTCACCCTGTAAAACACACACAACCACACACACAGACACAGACACAAACACACACACACACACACACATACACACACACACACACTGTGCTGTGTAATGTGTGAGATTTGAGAGTTAAAATTAGTAATTAAGATCAAAATGAAAGGAAACAAATTTGCCCGTGGAACTGGCACTACTCAAGATGTAGTTGACATAACTTATAATGTATTTTGTTCAATAAGTTCTTATATGTTGGAAATACACGAGCATACCTTACCCAAGACAGTGTAATATCACTACTGACGGTCTTTAAATGGAGATTTGCTATACAGAAGCCCTTGGGGAGAAGTGTCTGAGTGTAGATGGGGGGAAGATGAATAATAACTGATGTTGATATGTTTGTGGCTTAGGTGTTTATTTTCTTTGTTTTGTATTGAAGTTAGGGAAAATTTACTGTACCCTAAAGAATGTAGCTGTGTTAAAACAGGTAATATAGTCTCTTGCAAAGAAAAGGGCCTTTACTGCCCCCTGGTGTGCATGACCTCTAATTGCAGCATGAGCAGCAGTACTCCTAGAGGAGAGCCAACCAACACCATAAGACTCATGAGCATTGTCTTTGCTCATCAGGTGTCTTTTCTCATAAGCTCAAGACTTGAGGACTTGCAGCTGGCTAAGGAACTGCAGTAGACATAATGGTGACATCACCCATGCTCTCCTCCTTGGGACTGAATATAAGAAGTGTAGAGGCGATCAGGTAGCAAGCTTCTTAACAGAGCTTCTGTCTAGTTCATGTCAGGCTCAGGGTTCTAACCCAGCTCTGCAATGTCAGGGTAGAATGGGTCTAGGGTAAAGTCACTGGTTGAAGTTTATATTAAATTTCCATTAAAAATAATAAACTTCTCACAAAGCCCTGACCAAGTCTACTGACTGCAACATGGATGTAAGGGGAGTCTGGTTCTGGCTTGATTGTTCTGACCCCATCCCCCAAAGCCTTTTGCTATGACTTGTCTTTTGTGTTCTCTAATTCCACAGGGGTTGGGCTGAGGAACTGGCTCTGTATGTGCCTCTTTCCTAACTTCTCAGCCTTCTGCTATTTCCTTCTTCTGTAACACAGGCATGTCAATAATTTTTTTTAAAAAAGGTTTATTTTCATTATTTTTTTAAAAGTGTAGCTGCATGAGTATGTGTGCATATGATTCTGGAAACATGACTGCAGGCCCCTTAGAGGTCAGAGCAGTCTGATTCTTTGATCTGCTGTTACAGGAGCTTGTGAGCCACCTGCAAAGGGTGCTGGGAACTGAACTCCAGTCCCGGGAAGGGCGGCTCTTCACCACTTCTCTCCAGCTCTATAACATGCCAGACATTGGGCACTGCCTAGCAGTCTGCCCCGGCTTCCCTCCCACTGCCGTAGGACCTCTTTAACAGATGGGGAGCTGAGAGGAAGGCCGTCTTGGGCAAGGGCCTCACACCCTGTTAGAAGTGATAGAGAGCCCTAGTGGGAGGAAAAAAAGTCTTTGACTTCCAGGTCAGGATGTCAGGATACTCCCTCTGTTACATTTGCTGTCCTAACCTATGACCTCCAATATTTTGCTCTCAATTTATATCACTTTCTTTTCTATATATATATATAATATATATATATATATATATATATATATATATAATTTTTTTTCTGACTGTAAAGTCTTCAAGACACCTACAAATGGAAAATGCCGAGCCAAGCAAACAGGACTCCAAGCAAACAGAGTGACTCATGAGAGACCTCTGCTTTCAGCGGAACTCCCACAGTCAATACTGTGACCCTGTTTGCTGAAGGTCAGCAAGAACCAAACTTGGAATTTACCTACAGGATGTCAATCCACAAGCCCCCAGGCTGGGTGACTTTTAGGATACAGTAAGAATGCTGTTTTGAGGCTTGGTCAATCCTCTGTTTGAGTGCCCATCCTCTAGGGCAGAGGCAGCACACTAGAGTCCTCCACGTCCCCTTCTGAGCAAGCGTTCGCCCAGGCACAGTTTCTCTGGTGCCAGAGTCAGACCAGTAAGAAAAGCCCTGTGGTCTGCCTATTGCTGATGTGGTGCCAGGGGTGCTCAGATAAAGAATGGATCCTGGCAGACCTGGAGCTAGGTGCTTGGGAAGGAAACAGACATCAGTTCTTAGACAATTCCTGTCCTTGGCAGTGTGTTGGGCAGGAGATGCTCTGTGAATTCAGGTGAGGACAGGTCTGGCAGGACAGGGCAGGCTCCCTGGAGCTCGGCATTGTAATCTCAGTGCCTGTGCTGCCTCCTCTCCTATTCGCTGAACATCTCGTCCCAGGCACTGCTTGAAACACTGTGTAGTCAGTGTCTGTAGGATTTCTGCTCTCCTTCAGGCTATCTGGAATGTAGGGTTAACCCAGAGCAAACAAACCACTAGCAGTGTGCATGTACTAAGATATTAATTATGTGTATGAGCAGATTCCCTTTATAATAAGGAATATAGAAGTGCCTCACATCCTTTCTTTCCCCTACTGAATAACCAACATTTCCTTTAAAAGTGCCTCCCTTCCTTCTACTTAAAAGGATAACAACATATCTAAGCGTGAATGCTTTAACCTTTGTAGAAATACGTGGGTCCAATGTGAACTCTCAGCTCCTGCGCCAGCACCATGCCTTCCTGCCCGTCTGCTGCTGCGCTCTCCGTCATCATGACGATGGACTCTGACCCTCTGGAGCCACAGGCCCCAACGTAAATGCTTTCTCTGATTCTTCACTTTGTCTGCCCCTCAATTAGACATCACGTTCAAACATGGCTACTTCCTTCTACAAACTAACTTTACCTTCATTGTTTGGGATTAAAGGTGTACACCAGGGGTGTGTCTGTATTCTAGCCAGAAGGATTAAAGATGTGTGGTATGTCTGCCTTTCAGCCAGACCACACAGACCTGGGTCTTTGGATATGATCCCTTGCCAGAGCAGACATGTGGCTGGATTAAAATTCCTCTCCTTGACAGAGTTTATTTGGTTTTTCACTTCCATAGCACTTCACATCCTGGAAGGAAGTCAAGACAGGAGTTCAAACAGGGCAGAAATATGTAGGCGGAAGCTGATGCAGAGGCCATATCCCTAACCCTAGGGTTAGGGTTAGGGTTAGGGTTAGGGTTAGGGTTAGGGTTAGGGTTAATGTTAGGGTTAGGGTTAGGGTTAGGGTTAGGGTTAATGTTAGGGTTAGGGTTAATGTTAGGGTTAGGGTTAGGTGTAGAAGACCTCCTGGTAGGCCTCATTTAAAGTTTGTCCCATCTCCAGAGCTTCAAGATGGTGAGCAGGACAGCACATGGACCTTTGTGGGAAGACTCAAGAACTAAGCAATAGCAGTACTAGAAGAACTAAGCAATAGCAGTACTAGAGTACCTGGCTCAACCACACAAATTAACTCCAGTTAATTTAGGCTCAAACAGAACTATTGAAAATATAGAAAATATATAGAATTGTAGAGAGACTCTCTTGTGCAATGCATGGAAGCTTCACCTGTCAATAAAAAAGCCTGTGGCCAATGAGCAGAGGCAGGATTAGAAAGTGGGACATCCATCAGAGAGAGAGGGAAGGGGGCAAGGGAGGGAGGGAAGGAGGGAGGGAAGGAAGGAGGGAGGGAGAGAGAGAGAGAGAGAGAGAGAGACAGAGATAGAGACAGAGAGACAGAGAGAGAGACAGAGAGAGACAGAGACAGAGACAGAGAGACAGAGACAGAGACAGAGACAGAGAGAGAGACAGATAGAGAGGAATTCTGTGAAAGAGACAGGTGTGGAAAAGGAGATTCACCCCAGACACAGAAAAAGATGGTTGCATGAAATGGAGGCCCAGGTAACCAACCAACCAACCACATGGCATTCACAGAATAAAATATATGGGACATTAAAAGAAGTCTCAGAGTCACTATTTTGGCGAACTTGTGCATGGGTGGCAAAGCATGAAGTTACATAGAATAAAGCACAGGATTGTCAGGAAGTCCGAGATTCAGGGTGAGGACTTCATAGCTGCACAAACGGCCAAATATCACAGAATAGTGTGCGAGGACTGCAGGCCACAGCGGTGGTCACCCCTCTGTCATTTTCTCCTCTGGTACTAAGAGCCTGGGGGTGTCAGTACTATTAGGTTGGATTATCCTGTGGTACTCAAGACTCTGGAGCAATGCCAGATTCTTGACAGGGCCCAGGTGTCCATCTGTATCCATGTTGCAGAGAAGCCCGGGGGTGGGTGGGTGGGGGTGGGAAGGGAGGGAGGGGGCAAGGGATCAGTATTCAGTACCAATGACGATGACGGCGAGAGCCGGTTGTCTCCCACTAAGATTCATGAGGTAGGGGATTTCCAGAAGAGCTCAAAATGCCAGGCAGACAAAAAGGATAAGTTCCCCAACAGATTCAGGGGAATCTTCCAGAGCCTGCAAATAAGGGGAGCCACAGGTGTGAAAACCTGCAGTGAAAACCTGCAAAGGCCTCCTGCATCTTCCTGTCTCACTGTTTGTGCCTCTCTGCTGTTTCCCCAGCCTTCTCTGGTGTACACTGTAGGAACCCAGTTGTTTGTCTGCTATAGACTATCTGTTTCCTCTTTCTTATTCGGCCTGAGGGACTCACCAGGGCCTTGTCTTTGGCTCCATGTACAGTTCTGTTTGGCCTAGAACTTGTTATGTAGACCAGGCTGGCCTTGAACTCAGCAATCTGATAGCCTCTTCCTCCTGAGTGCTGAGATGGAAGATATGAGCCACCACACAGGCTTTGGAAACGTTTGTAACTGGTTCTATTTTCAAAATCTCTAGTCACTCAGATAATGAGCCAGTTAATGACTTTGGGGGAGGAGGGCAGAGGACTCCTTTCTGTTGCATGAGAGGTTTCAAAGTAGTGAGGCTGAGTTAGAAATGGAGGCAGAGTACCAGCAGGATGGCTCAGGAATAAAGGTGCATACTGCCAGCCCTGAAGTCCTGAGTCACATCCCTCAGTCCCATAGGGTGGAAAGAAAGAACCGACTCCTGAAGGTTGCCTCTGACTTCTATACTTGTACTGTGGCTTGTATGTGTGTGCACACATACACTAAAGAAACAATAAACATGTCACAGGGAAAAGAAATGAAGCCATACAGTAGGAAGACTTGCAGGGCTGGCTTTGAGGTGGGCTGCTGCCACAGCAAGGCAATTGTGAGCCTACTAAGAGGATGTGACACGTGGCAGTCAACCTCTGGGAAGATTCATTTCAGTATTTTTTGGTCAAGTGTTTACCAAGTGTTCGTTCTCATGACTCAATTCTCCAGAACTTTGGAAATTGTTTTAAAAGACCCTTTAATGCCATACATTAAGAAAACAGGATGAGAATTTCATGAATTCATTGTTTCTAATTGCTGAGTAGTATTCCATTGTGTAAATATACCACATTTTCTGTATCTATTCCTCCATTGAGGGACATCTGGGTTCTTTCCAGCTTCTGGCTATTATAAATAAGGCTGCTATTGTAAGACCCGAAGGAAAAAAAAAACCGAGGGCACTCCAGCACCCCACACCTTGGAAGGCAACACCCGTATCACTCTCGAGAAACAGTCTTGATGTAATAGCAAGAGGATTTTTATTCCACAGTCATACCCCGTGTAGGGGTAGAGGACTGTGGGACCTCGAGTACAGAATCCGGACAGCTTTTATGGGTTTGTAACAAAGCCCGTGAATCACAAACCAATTATTCCTTAGCATCGAGAGACCCTGTAGTGCGAGCCAATTGATTTGTACCACTCCATAGTTTTTAGGTCAATCAGTTTGGATTATCCTAGCCCACATTCTGTGGACCAATCAGTTTCCTATTTTCTTGGAGGTCCATAGCTACAGCTAGTTAGCTCATTTCCCGTTGCCTTACAGGGGGCCAGGATCACTACTCAAGGCCCTTTTGCCTAGTTCCTAACAAAGGGCCGGCTCAAGGAATGTGACCTTTCACCTAGTTTCTAACAAAGACCGGGAGTCTGGAACTTCTGACTTTTTGGGGTCATTAGAGAGTTAGGCTGTATTTTTTATCCTTTCATTATGAACATAGTGGAGCATGTGTCCTAGAAAGGCTTGATACAGCATTGTAGGGGATTACCAGGACAGAGAAGTGGGAGGGGGTTGATTGGGGAATGAGAGGAGGGAAGAGGGTTTATAGGACTTAAGGGGAGCAGGGAAACTGGGAAAGGGGAAATCATTCGGAATGTAAACAAAGAATATAGAAAATTAAAAAAAAAAAAAGAATATCAAGTATCTGAAGAAAGAAATCAAAGAAGACTTCAGAAGATGGTAAGATCTCCCATGCTCATGGATTGGCAGGATCAACATAGGAAAAATGGACATCTTATCAAAAGCAATCTCCATCAAAATTACAACTCAGTTCTTCACAGAGATAGAGAATGTATACAGATAATGTGGTACATTTACACAATGGAATACTACTCACCTATCAAAAACAATGATTTCATAAATTTTATAGCCAAATGGATGGAATTAGAAAAATATCATCCTGAGTGACATAACCCAGACTCAAAAGGACATGCATGGGAATTCTTCCTGTGCAGGGACAAAAAAATGGAGTAGAGACAGAAGGAAAGGCCATTTGGAGATTGCCCCACTGTGCTATCCATTTCATCCAGACACCAAACCCTGACACTATTGCAGATGCCAAGAAGTGCTTGCAGATAGGACCCTAGAATAGCTGTCCTGTGAGAGGTTCTGCCAGCACCCAACTAAGACAGATGGAAAAACTCACTGCCACCCATTGGACTGAGCCTGGGGATACCAATGGAAGAGTTAGGGGAAAGACTAAAGTAGCTAAGGGGGTTACAATCCCATAGGAAAAACAAAATATCAACTAACGGAACACCTCAGAGCTCCCATGAACTAAACCACCAACCAAACAGAATACGTTAGTGAGTCCATGGCTCTCACTACATATGGAGCAGAGGATGGCCTCATCTGCAATCAGTGGTAGGGAAGACACTTTTTCCTGTGTAGTCTTATTGTTCCAGCAATGGGGAATGCTAGATATGTGAAGCAGAAGTTGGTGGATGGTTCCGAGAGCAACTTCATAGAGGCAAAGGGAGGGGGAATGGTGTGTGTGTGGAAGGGAGACTGGGATGGGGGACAGCATTTGAAATGTAAATAAATAAAATAATTATTGAAAATGCATGTAAAATAATAAAACTTATGTATTAAAAAAAAAAAAAAAAGAAAACAGGATGAGACACTAGAGAGAATGCTCCGTGGTCAAGAGCACTTGTTGTGAAAGGGTTAGCTCAGGAACTTTGGAAAGGTCATGGGACACTTGCCCATCCCAGGCTAAATTATATTCCTCAGACCACTGGGAAGTCCCTTAAAAAAAAAAAAAGTTGATATTGGGCCAGGACCCAGTAGTAAGCTCTGGTAGGAATTTGACTTTGGGCTAGGACAGGGAAGTAGGCTCAGATAAGAGGCTACTATCAAATGCTAGCGAGGATTTAAATTTTCCTTGCTTGCCTTTATCAGACAAGAGATTTGACATACAATTGATGAAGTTGATAGGCAAGGCTGGTCCAGGTAGTTCTCAGTGTAGTAAAAGCACCAAGGTGTGGCCAGTGAAGTCAAAGACATCCTGTGCCAGGTCAACTTTCTGGTAGGTATCACAAATGCTGTTAGTAGGGGGTGGGGCAGTTGACTTCCATGAATGCCTTGGGGTTATTCTCACCAGAGTTTGTGGCAAACACTAGGAAGTTGGAGAAGTACCATTTTTATGCACGCCCATCATATTAGAAGCCAAAGTCCTGCCCTCTTGTAGACATCTAACACTTTTAAGCTAAAGTATTGATCACTTCTATATTCAAGAGCACCTTTAATAGGTGACCTTTGGCCATGAAATGTCTGGGGATCAGCTCAATGTTCTAGTCTCAGCCTGGCCTATCAACTCAGGGGGCCCTTATGTTAACAGAAAGCTCTTAACTGATTCCTCCAGGGATGTCATAGAGGGTTTCTCATCTGCACAGCAGGTATTCCAGTCCTCTTGTAGAACAAAGCAGACCAGCCGAAATCCTACCATGGATGGAGGAGGGGCTTACGAAATCCCGCCCATATCTGAAGAGATACTGGAAAATGATGGCTGCCAGGGGAGAGAAAGTCAGATTTCTTTAGGGATGCTGGCTCCTGAGAGACCACCCTTAGTTCAATAGATGATCCTGTGCCTGTGCCTGTGTGGGTAGCACTAAATGAACTCAATGGGTTTTAGAGAAAGGGGGGGGGGAGAGAAAGAGAGAGAGAGAGAGAGAGAGAGAGAGAGAGAGAGAGAGAGAGAGAGAGAGAGAGAGAGAGAGAGAGAGAGAGAGAGAGAGAGAAAGAGAGAGAGAGAGGATGTGAAGTTGGTTGGGAGAGGAATGGTAGTGGAGAATAAGAGAGGAACTGGAGGGGAGATGAGGGGAGATTTGATCCCAACCCTCCTATACAAAGGGGAAGCACCAATGGACCAACGACTAGGATTTAGTGAGGCCCAATGTGAATAGCAGTGACATCAGCACCAGGAAGAAAGTTACAGTCCAGCCAAGTCCTATCTGAGCCCATGCTGCCACAAGGGTTCAGTGTGAGAAGCACTGAGGAGGGCCGGAAGAGTTCTACCTAAGGAGCAGGGCTCTTGAATTCAGTGCTCTACTCTGACAGAAAGGGCTGGAATTTCTTGGTGAAAATTACCCTTGTGGAGGGATATGGCTGACTACACTTCAGAGTTTTCATAGGAAGTACATTCCTGCTATTCCATCAGGCAGAATAGATGTGCTTTCTCTTCACCTGTAGCCTTTGCAATAGTGGCAACCAACATTGCTTAGGTACCAGACCATGGAAGCTCATATAGACGTGGCTGTAACTATTAAAGCATCACTGGAATGGCTACACTAACCAAGTCTCCCTACCATACACATCTGTTTTGTTTTGTTTTGTTTTTTGTTTTGTTTTTTTTGTTTTGTTTTTTGTTTTTTTTGAGACAGGGTTTCTCTGTGTAGCCCTGGCTGTCCTGGAACTCACTCTGTAGACCAGGCTGGTGTCGAACTCAGAAATCCGCCCGCCTCTGCCTCCCAAGTGCTAGAATTAAAGGGGTACGCCACCACTGCCCGGCTAGAATGTTGACATTTTTAAAGGAAGACTAATAATGAGGTAGTAAAATTGCATCTTGAGAGCACCTTACCTCCGTCACATGACAAGATTACATGGAACACTGGCTTCCCCCCGCCCCTATTCTGGCCCTGTGAATTTCTGCCTTGAATTCCTGTTGCCACAGTTTCCGTGTAGGTTGACTTGATGATTCACTGCTGACTTGTAGGTGTTACTGATTAGGTTTACAGATTAACATCATCTTGGGTTTACAGTATATTTTGAAAGTCAAAGCACTGCTTTAAAAATTTAACTTTTTTGTTTTTATTGAAGAGATACATGTATATATGTATGTATATATGTATGTATGTATGTATGTATGTATGTATGTATAATGTACCCATTAACCTAGCTCTGAGATCAGGAAGCAGATAAAACCAGAACTATAGACGCTCCCTGATCAGTCTCCCACTTCCCACTTCCCCTCTACCCTTTCACAAGCCAATGTAACTGTTCTGGCTGGTATTGTGTGTCAACTTGAACACAAGTTGGAATTATCACAGAGAAAGGAGCCTCCCTTGAGGAAAGGCTTCCATGAGATCCAGCTGTAAGGCATTTTCTCAATAAGTGAACAAGTGGGGAGGACCCAGCCCATTGTGGGTGGTGCCATCCCTGGGCTGGTAGTCCTGGTTCCATAAGAAAGCAGACTGAGCAAGCCAGGGGAAGCAAGCTAGTAAGCAGCACCCCTCTGGCCAGAGTTTGACTTTGGTCAAGGACAATCCCTGGCTTCGGGCAGGAATCTGCCATTAGGACATAATAGGGAAGTAGGTTAATGCAGGAATTTTTATCCTTTGGTAGAGTGCTAAGAGTGTACTTGACTATGGTCAAGGTTAACTTCTCCCAGATAGCCAGGATCCTGCTCCACCTAGGGTGGAGTGCTCGAAGTAAAGGTTAAGTTCATTGTTCCTCCAGGTCTAGGAATTCCTGAGTTAAGCAGGTGACCCACCCAGCTGCTGGAGCAGTCAAGACGAGGACCTCCAAGAGAAGCTAGACAACTTCCACCGGAACTCAGCCTGGAGTCTGGGGGGAAGGGTTTGCCCAAACTGTTAAAAGGTCTGGCGCCATTAAAGTTTCCAGCTTTGATCAGTGAATATTGTCTTAGCCATTCTTCTTTTCGCCCCTTCCCTATTCATCCCTCAGCTTCTGTTCCAGCTACCCACTTCGTAATAGCTGCAGGCAGCTATGGAACCCAACAAGAATGCAAACCCTGACTAACACAGTAACCAGTGTCTTCATTTCTCATATTAATGCTGCAGATTAGTTCTGCACAGGGGAGCCATAGTCTAATGTTAAAAACATATTTAAATTACCGAAGTATTTTAAACCACTAAAAGCAAGTGCCCTTTAGGGAATATTCAGGAAGCAGTTCAATGCAAATTCTGTCTGCTTTGGATATACCTGAAAAGCCTGAAGTTTTCAATTGAATTTTGCCTTTATTTTTAAATACTTTCCAAACTGAAGAAAACTTGAAAGGATGGTGTAATATTGTTTTTCTTTTTCTTCCCATTGGACTGGCTGTTATCCAGATCTCAAAGCTATCCTCTAAGAGCAAGAATTGACAAATGGGACCTCATAAAATTACAAAGTTTCTGTATGGCAAAGGACACCATCAAGAGGACAAATCGGCAACCAACAAATTGGGAAAAGATCTTCACCAATCCTACACCTAATCAGATAGAGGGCTAATATCCAATATATATAAAGAACTCAAGAAGTTAGACTCCAGAAAACCGAACAACCCTATTAAAAAATGGGGTACAGAGTTAAACAAAGAATTATCAACTGAAGAACTTCGGATGGCGGAGAAGCATCTTAAAAAATGCTCAACTTCATTAGTCATTAGGGAAATGCAAATCAAAACAACCCTGAGATTTCATCTTACACCAGTCAGAATGGTTAAGATTAAAAATTCAGGAGACAGCAGGTGTTGGAGAGGGTGTGGAGAAAGAGGAACACTCCTCCACTGCTGGTGGGGTTGCAAATTGGTACAACCACTCTGGAAATCAGTCTGGCGGTTCCTCCGAAAACTGGGCACCTCACTTCCAGAAGATCCTGCTATACCACTCCTGGGCATATACCCAGAGGATTCCCCACCATGTAATAAGGATACATGCTCTACTATGTTCATAGCAGCCCTATTTATAATTGCCAGATGCTGGAAAGAACCCAGGTATCCCTCAACAGAAGAGTGGATGCAAAAAAATGTGGTATATCTACACAATGGAGTACTATTCAGCCATAGAAACAATGAATTCATGAAATTCTTAGGCAAATGGATGGAGCTAGAGAACATCATACTAAGTGAGGTAACCCAGACTCAAAAGGTGAATCATGGTATGCACTCACTAATAAGTGGATATTAACCTAGAAAACTGGAATACCCAAAACATAATCACATCAAATGAGGTACAAGAAGAAAGGAGGAGTGGCCCCTGGTTCTGGAAAGACTCAGTAAAGCAGTATTCGGCAAAACCAGAACGGGGAAGGGGGGAGGGGTGGGTGGGAGGACAGGGGAAGAGAAGGGGGCTTACAGGACTTTCGGGGAGTGGGGGGCTAGAAAAGGGGAAATCATTTGAAATGTAAATAAATTATATCGAATAAAAAATTTTTAAAAAAGCTATCAATAATGCTATCCAATAGGAAGAGAAGTATGCCTAGGGGAAGCCAGTATGGGAAGATACAGTGTTCTTAACCACATGTGCTGAAATCCCCTCACCTTCCCAAATCTGACAAAAAGCAGCCCTGCATACCTGTCAGCCAGAGTCCTTCTGCGACCTTCAGAGTAGCCTGACTGTACTAGGAGGCCCAGAGTATAGCCTTCTACAAAGCAGAAGTCCCATCTTGTTAGGCATATAATTGTTAGGCAGAATACACAACACGTGACATCGTATTGTTTTCAGTGGAAGAATGTGACATCAAATGTATTAGAACTCTGATGACTATAGGACACATCGACAGTGGGCAGGTAGAGTATGTTTATGTATGAAGCTGGTGTTTTAGATGTACATCAGTGTACGGCAGTACATTGTGTAATTGATAAAACTCAACCTGACCAAGTTTGGAGGGTCCATATGAAATAACAGTGAGATCAGACCTTAAATGGATATTTCATTAGGAGGAAAAGATATGTTTAAAGAGAGGAAAAGAACCATCTTTTAACTTGTTTGATAATTAAATTAATAAGAGGAATTAAATCTATCAGCACATACTGAACACAATGAAAATTTCTTGCTCATTTCATGTAAAAGATTAACAGATAAAAATAAATTAGACAAACTCAAATCAGCAACGTGCCATCAGAGAACACTGCTGACAAATCTATGGTTTTAGTTAAAGATCATCCATTCACAATCTTGATGAATAGCAATGTAATATTAGACACTGTAGGATATTTTTATATGACTTGAAATGTAAAGTTTACTATGAGGGAAAGAGGATGGAAAATTCTTTTTTTTTTTTCATGATTTTTTTTTTAAAACAGATTTTTTTATTTACTTTTTTTTTTTTAAATGTGCGTACACTGTAGTTTTCAGACACACCAGAAGAGGGCACCAGATCCCATTACAGATGGTTGTGAGCTACCATTGGTTCCTGGGAATTGAACTCAGGACCTCTTAAAGAGCAGTCAATGCTCTTAACCACTGAGCCCGGAAAATTCTTTCTATGACAGTAGTACTAAATATTTTGACACCGTTACTGATAGTGGGTTGTGAAGCAAAAAGCAACTTGTAGCTATCAATGATTAGAATAACATATATGCATTATTACAACAAATTTGGCAGCTTTACACAACACAAATACATTATCCTGCAGTTCTGAAGGACAGGAGTCCAAGATGAGTTTTGAGGAACTAAAATCAGGGTGTCAGTCAGCCTAAGCCGTCTGGCTCTAGCTAGATGCTACTCTTGGTCTTATTTTCTGTTATCAGGAATGGCCTACATTCTTTAGTTCCCAACCTTGCGTTATTATAATTTTCACTCCACTATCACAGACCCTTTCCTGGTTCTAACCATCCTAGTTTCCTGAGATTACATTGGACTTACCAGAAGAATTTGAAATACTTGCCCCGTATCAACATCTTTAATTTAATGTATGAGAGTGTATGGGTTTCTGCAAACATTAGGGTCTGCAGAGGAACAACCCATGAGAGGCAAGAAAGAAATCTGGTTTTGCATGACTTAGCAGGTTCTTCATGATTTAGCAGGTGCTGGTTCAGACTTCTAGAGTCTGACCCAAGCAGTTTACTGTAAGCATTTTTAAGCACAGTACAATTTGGAAAAAAGTTTCCTGGTGCAAGACAATCTCCTCTGCGTAAAGAGGCACAATTATGTCGAAACTCAACTCAAAGAACAAGTTACTTCTTCAAAGACGTTGGTTCTAGAGATAGGCTACATGTGCTATCTCAAGGGCCCAGTGAAGGATCTGATGAGGCTTCGGTCATGTAGATAATATAAAGGTCATTTGCAGCCTCCCACATACATGTGATAGTCTTGCCTTCTGTCTAGGGTGAGTAATTTATGTGTCTCAGGTGTGAGGCAGAATGGTGTAAGGAATCCTGGCTTAGAGTTGTCACACTGGCGAGTGACAGAGCTATTTCTAATTAGCTATGAAGTCTTGGAGAAAACATTTTAATCCTCCTAGGTTTGATGAGTCTCATATTTTATATACTTCTGATATCCTTCTGAAAATATGAAGTGACTTAGGCCTGAAAAAAATCTACATAGCTAACTTATCAACTAGATATTCTGCAGAAGCCCGGCTCTGTCACCACAACCAGGACCTCATGAGCTATAAACCGCACACCATTTTTTAGATTTATAACTATTGTTTTATTTAAAACTTGTCCTCTCACAACCAAGCCCATGTTGATTTCTAGAAAGAGCTAGCTTGATGTTCCCATAAGCAGAGAGCATAGCAATTGTACCTATTATTTACTCTTGGGTCCATACATTAGAAACAAAATCTCTCGAAAGTATGTTTCAAAGAGACGTGACCAGAAATGTACAGCATATTGCTGAAGGCACATACAAAACCTTTAATGCATGTAGCTGGGACCATGGAAAAAAACTTGTGTGACAGAATGTGAATCTCACTGTACTTGAAGGAGTGTCATATACAAAGCAAACAGCTGGACTTGAGTGCCTCACCAGGATCAAAGTTAGGTGCTAGACCAGAAAAACCCCAACTAGTCAAACAATTATACTGTTTATGACATATGATTTCTGGAAGGTGTTATGAAAAATGAAAGAGTAATTTTCTATTAAATCAGTGGCACCCAATCAGCGTTGCCTGGATGTGCCTGACTCTCAATTCTATTTTTGGGTTGTAAGATTTTCCATAGAAGATTTAATCTTTTCTTCTCATTTTAATAGCTTTTCTCGTCAAGGTGGAACTTGGGGTTGCTTCATATCTTAACCACAAGCCAGAAAAGATACTTTTTTTTTTCTTCAAGATCTGAGTTCCTCACTTGAAATTCTTGGCAGAGACAAAAGATGCAGTGCCCTGCACTGGATGCCGTGATCAGAAAGACTAGGCATTCTTCTCTTGCACTGAGCCTCTGCCATCACAGAAGCCTGTCTCATTTTTCCTTAAAAAATAATGCCCAGAGCTAAATTATTCTATTTACTCTTAAACTTGAAAATAAAAACCTTATGGTCGATAAGTTGTGATGCTTGTTTTCTTTGTTATCAGTACAGTGATAAGTATCAATTTTGAATGGAAATGTCCTTAGTCAAGTAGATGCCCACCAGTTCAATAGACATCACTTCCTCCTCTGGTCTCACACTCTACAACACCTCAGAGATCACCGCCAAGCCCACCAGACATTTAGGCTGGGGAACAGTTGCTTTGTAGCAAGTCTTATGCAGATTCTATCTCTGAGACAGTGGAGTTGTTATCTAAGCCCCAGCTCACAACAACACTGGTATTCAGCAACCATGCTCACCATGTTACAAAGTAAGAGTTAGCTGAGATTTTGTTTATGGTTTCTGTTAGTTTATGGCCTGCCAAAGAAGGGAACACTTCACTCTTTCATACACTGACTTTCTCAACTGTAGGAAGAGTAAAGAGTGAAGAGTGAAGCGCAGTGTATGTGGAGTTGAGAGGAAAATGGGTCAAGAGCTAATTACCTCTTTGGAGGTGGCTCAGTGGTTAAGAGCACTTGCTACTCTTTCGGAAAATCTGAAGTCGGTTCCCAGAACCCAAGTTAGATGGGTCATAACCAGCTGTAACTCTAGCTCCAAAGGATCTGACATCAGGCCTCTGCAGGCATGTTTTCATTCACACACACATACACACACACACACACACACACACACACACACACACACACACACACACATACACACTGAAGTAGATAAGATGACAAACTATGATTTAAGAAGCTTTTTTATTCCACTTTTTCCTCCATAGCATCTATTTACTATGGAAGAAAATGGTTTTTATTGAGGTCGTTTCTCATGTGCAGCTCCACATACCTCGATCATGTTCACCTCCCCCGAGTTCCTCCATGAGCCCTATTCTCTCCCCTGATAATCTCTGCATACTTGCATTTTGATTGAAGCTCTTAATTAATTTAAAACACATTACTCTAATTCTGAAGCCGGCAAGCTACACTTCTGACAAACATTCTCAAAGGTAGGAAAACATTTAAATGTTGGCTAGGTTCACTATTCTTTTAAAAATGTTAAAACATTTATTTGAACACTGATACAGTGATCTATGTGGGATAGGACTGTGTCGCCCTTTTGGGCAGAGGCTTTTGGAAAGTGATTTCTCTGAAGAAAAAGTCAAGTTACTGAAACTTTGTCTCTCACCAGAGAGTTGGAACATTTTTAATTTTTCACCTGAACTCTTTTGGTTGCTTCTGGACTTTTAGACAGATGGTTGGGCTTATTTTCAAAGGCAACAAGTATTAACTGAAAAGAAATGTAATTTGGTTGCTTCTGACACTGGAGGTGTATATAGTAGAAAATGGACAATTTAAAGCTTTGCTTTCTTAGCATATTTCTGTTACAGCCATCAGCCACAGTTTTTAGTGTTTTCATTTGTCAATTAAGGTTAAAAAATAAACATAAAATCCTTAAAAAAACATTTATTTGACAGTTTCGTGCATGTGTAGCATGTATTTGGTCACACTTATCCCCCTTGGCCCACTCCCATTGAATTAGTTCTTCCTTTCACGTCCACATGGGATATCTCCATTTCATCCCTCTTCTGGGTTCAGAGATCCACATGGAAGATGGCATGGAGAGATTATAAGAGGTAGAAGTGGTGGATGATGATAAGGAGACAGCATTTTTCAGATACAGTGGGGGCAGAGCCACATATGAGTGACAGAGATGGTGACAGATGCGGAAGAGCCACACAAGCTCAAATCGGACAAAATCCCAGTGTGGAGGAAGAGAGGTGAGCCCAGAGCCCCATTCCTAGCTGGCCAAGAAATATTCACAAATAACAGGTGCTTGGGGAGGGAAAAATAAGTTTTCTTTATTGCAGTGTCACTGAGTATATCAATCACACTCCTGGGCAGGCCCCATGCTCAAGAAAAGTTGGCTACCACAAATTTGATCCATGGCTATTAGTAGGTTTTTGTTGTTGTTGTTTTTCTCTTCTGTTTTCCCATTCCTTTAATGGAAGAGAAAGACCGTGAAGCTGGGTAGGGAGGCAGGGGGCAGGGGAAGATCTGGGAAGAGTTGGGAGGTGGGAAAGGATATGCTAAAAATATACCGTATGAAATTCTCAAAGAGTAAACAAACAAACAAACGATTGTTTGCATGAGCATGGGCAGAAGACTATTTATGGGAGCGTGGACATCTTATTAGTGGCTCCTCATCTCTCAGCAACCATTAATGCCAATAGATTGTCAAGGGAGTAGTGCCTCAGGAGCCCCTCCCATCCCGGTGGGGTGTTGATGGGCCCAGTCTTGGTGGATGACTCCAGCGGCTGTGAGCTCATGAGTGCAGCCTCGCTGGCTGTCGTGTTCAGAGAAGTGCTTCACACCACTCTTCCCTGTTCTCCAGGCTTGGCCTTCCCCCATGCTTTTCCCTTCACATCCCCTGAGCCTTCAAGGCATTGATATAGGCACCTTGTGTCTTGTTCAGCCTTCAAAAGTCATTTATTCTCAAAATTTGGAGCAGTTGTGAGCATCTGCATTAACCACAGCCTACTGCAAAAGACTTTTCTAACCAAAGAGGAGAGAAGCACTGATCTCTGAGTATAAACATAAATATTTAGAAAGCAGATTGACCCAATATCCAGTGAAATTATAGCAAAAATCTCCTAAATCTGGACAAAGAAATAGCCAAATATAAAAGGCACTTACAGGGCTGGAGAGACAGCTTAAAGGTTAAGAGCACTGACTACTCTTCCAGAGGTCCTGAATTCAATTTCTAGTACTCACGTGGTGACTCATGACCATCTGTGATGGGATATCATGCCTTCTTCTGGTATGTCTGAAGACAGCAACAGTGTACCCACATATATAAAATAATTACATCTTTTAAAAAAAGGCACTTAGAACCCAATAGTCATGACCAGATAAGGACATGTCCATGACATATGATCATATGTCAAGATGTCAAGATGACAAAAATACAGAGGAAGAAGTCTACAAGTTGGAAAGACAGAAATCAAGCCCAGAAGGTGTGTATCTTCCAACCAAGATGGAACTATCCAGAAATCTATCCTTCATTTATTTTCCTTCCTCCCTCCCTCCTTCCCTCCCTCCCTCCCTCCCTCCCTCCCTCCCTTCCTTCCTTCCTTCCTTCCTTCCTTCCTTCCTTCCTTCCTTCCTTCCCTCCCTCCCTTCCTCCCTCCATCCCTCCTTCCTTCCTTCCTTTCCTCCCTCCTTCTGTCCCTCCCTACCTCCCTCCCTTCCTCCCTTCCTCCATTCCTCCCTCCCTCCCTCTGTCCCTCCCTCCCTTCCTCCTTCCTTCCTTCCTTCCTTCCTTCCTTCCTTCCTTCCTTCCTTCCTTCCTTCCTTCCTTTCTTCCCTCCTTCTTTCCTTTGGTTTTTCAAGGTAGGCTTTCTCTGTATAGCCCTGGCTTTCATGGAACTTGCTCTGTAGACTAGCCTGGACTTGAACTCAGAGATCTACCCTCTTCCTCTTGCCTCCTAAGTACTGGTACTAAAGGCAGGCCCCACCACTGCTCAGAAATCTATCTCTTAAAACTGAGGAGAAATGGACTGGTTTGATCTTAGAAACAGCTTGTGCAGGCAACTACAGCTTCTGTGAGATTATTATGGATTTTCTTTTTATATTTTCTGGATATAAATTTGGAAATTTATATGCACCTAAGAATCCATTCATTTCTTCTATATTTTCCAGCATTTTAAAATACAAGTTATCAAAGTGTCTCCTGATGTGTCTCTGAATTTTATGGGAATCTGCTATAACATCCTTTTTCTGTCTCCAATTTTATTATTTTGAGTCTTTTCATTCTCCCTCTTTCTTTGACTTAAATTTGTATTTGTCATTCTTGTTTATCTTTTCAAAATAGCAATGCTTTGTTTGATTAAATTTATGTATTGTTCTCTTAGTATACATTTTGTGATCTCTGCCCTAATCTTTCTTATTTTTTGTTGTCTACTGCTTCTAGGTTTGGCTTGATTTTGTTCCCTAAGACTTTGAGTTGCATTGTCAAGTTATTTGATATCTGATTTTGCAATGTCAGCACTCATACATTTTCTTCCTAAAGCTGATTTATCTGTGGCTGAAAGGCCTTGGTAAGTTGTATTCCATTTTTATTTGACTGCAGCAGTTCTTGAATTTACTCCCAGGGCTCTTCTCCATTTTTGTCTCTGCAGTGCCTTCAGACAGGAACAATTCTGGGTCAGAGTTTTTGACTGTGACATGGCAACCCCATCCCTCTACTTGATGCCCTGTCATTCTACTGGAGGTGAACTCTATGATTTCCCTCTCCCCACTGTTGGGCATTTCATCTAAAGTCCCTGCTTTGAGTCCTGAGAGTCTCTCACTTTCCCCTCGTACTCTCTGGTGCTCTCTATAGGGCCTCCCCTCGCCCATCCCCCAGGTTACATAATTCCATTCATTCTCTTGGCCCTCAGGGCTTCTCTTCTGTCTCCCCCCATATCTAATCATACTTCTCTTTTCCCCTCCCTGTCCCCTCCAACCCAGGTTCCTTCCTCCCTCTGCCTTCCATGATTATTTTCTTCTCCCTACCAAGTGGGATTAAGGCATCCTCACTTGGGCCTTCTACTTGTTAACCTTCTTGAGTTCTGTGAGTTGTATCCTGGGTATTCTGAATTTTTTGTTTTGGCTAATATTCACTTATTAGTGAGTACATACCTTACTTGTCCTTTTGGGTCTGAGTTACCTCACTCAGGATGATATTTTCTCAAGGGGAGGCTTCAAGGCCTGACATTATTACTGATACTATGGTGTGCTTACAGACCAGAGCCTAGCATGACTGTCGTCTGAGAGGCCCAACAAACAGCTGACTGAGACAGATGCAGATACTTACACCCAACCATTGGACTGAAGCCAGGGACTCCTGTGGTTGAATTAGGGAAAGGCTGGAAGAAGCTAAGGAGGAGGGTGATCCCATAGGAAGACCAGCAGTCTCAACTGACCCAACCCTTGACATCTCTCAGACACTGAGCCACCAACCAGGCAGCATACATGAGCTAGTCTGAGGCCTGGACACACACACAGCAGAGGACTGCCTGGTCTGGCCTCAGTGGAAGATGTCCCTAATTCTCAAGACTTGAGGCCCCGGGGAGTGAGGAGACATGGCAGGGGGAGTCATCCTCTTGGAGACAGAAATGGGATGAGGAACTGTGGGAGGACGGACAGGGGGAGGGCAACGACTGGATTGTAAAGTAATACAAGTAATAAAAAAAAGTACTCCCTGGTATCTTTAATGGTACACTAATAATTCAAAGAGTAATTTTAATTCTCAGAGCATTTGGGTAGTTTCTGTAGTTTATCTTCTGTTGCTTTCCAATGTCATTCTACCATGTTATGCTAAAATAGAAATTATTTTTATTCTTTTGTATCTGTCAAGTTTTTTTTTTGAGCCAGTCAAGGTGACACCTTTAATTCCAGCAGTCTAGAGGCAGATCTCTGTAAGTTCGAGGCCAGCCTGGTCTACAAAGCAAGTCCAGGACAACTTGGGCTACTACACAAAGAAACCATATCTTAAAAAATAAAAAAACAAAACAGAAACAAACAAAACAACAACAACAACAAAAGATTTTTTTTTTGTTTCTTAGAACGTGATTTAATTTAGGAATGGATTTATAGGGGGCTGGAGAGATGACTCAGAGATTAAGAGCACTGGCTGCTCTTCCAAAGGTCTTGAATTCAAATCTCAGTAACCACATGGTGGCTCACAAACATCTGTAATGAGATCTGACACCCTCTTCTGGAGTGTCTGAAGACAGCTACAGTGTACTTATAATAAATAAATAAATCTTAGAAATAGCTTTATAGAGAATATGTATTCTGTATCTGTCAAATACAATAATAACAGATATATATTAAGTCCTTTTAACCTACAGTGTAATCCAACTACAGGATCTTTGTTGTTTTTTCAATGACCTACCTAAATGTGATAGCAGGAAATCTAAGCCACCCACTTGTATTATATCATGACCTGTCTGACCTGCCATGCCCAGTTGTTTTCATGTTAAGAGGATGGGCGCTCTAACAGTCAATGTGTATGCAATTTCCCCTGCAATATCTTCTTAATAAACATTTCCTATATTAATATGCAATGTGCCTCTTCTAGCTAACTTTGGTTTGGAGTCTACTTCATCAAATAACAGAATAACTATATTACTGACAAAGCAGCTTGGTTTGGGCTTCTGTTTTCTTGATAAACTAACTTCCATCCTTCAACCTACACTCCGTGGGTGTCTTTTCTAGTTATCTGAGTTTTCTAGAACAAGTAGACAATTGGATTCTGCCTTTGAAGCCAGACAGTCATCTAGGACATGTGTCTTTATAGATGAGTTGAAGCCATTTACTTTTAAAGGTATTATTGAGAAAGACTTACTGATTCCTGTCATCTTGCTGGTGGTTTTTATGGTTACTTAGATCATATTTGTTATTTTCTCTCCTCTACCATGTATTGGTGTTTTGCTCGTTCACTGTGTTTGCTGTGATAGACTCTTTTCCAGCTCTTGTTGGTTAATCTATTCCTCTCATCAAATTTCACTACTTCCTGTGCTCTTTTGGATGAAACTGTGCTGCTTCCTTCTCTGACTATGGCATCCCTTTGGGCATCTTCTACAGTGCTGGCATCAACTATCTTGATTTGTGCTTGTATTAAACTGATCTCTAAATATTTTTACTTATACCCATAGATCTGTGGCACTTTCTACCTGTGTCAGAGAAACTTCTTTTTGCAGTGGGCAGAAGTTGATTAGAGAGTCACAACTAGTAAAAAAAAATGCTGAGAAGAATTGATTGTGAGTGCTTAGCCCTAAAGGGGCACTTCAAACACACACACACACACACACACACACACACACACACACACACACACCATGCCAAAGCTGTAGGATAGGAGTTGCCATCAGATGCTTTCTGCTGGACATGACATGAGTCGTGAAATGCCTTAGTTTGTGTTTGAAATGTCCTTATTTCTCCATCGGTGTTCAGTTCTCCTTAGGACAGTCTCCATATCCTGGAGTAGTCAGCCAACACAAAATACATTCTGTGTGTGCCTTTTATTTTCTAAGAGAGAGAGAGAGAGGGAGAGGGAGCAAGGGAGAGGGAGAGAGAGGAAGAGGGAGAGAAAGAGAGAGGAGAGGGGAGAGAGATAGAGTTTGGGAGGAATTGTGAGAAATAATACAATCAAAATATAATGTATGAAAAAATAAAAAAAAATAAAAAATTAAAACTTAAAAAGATTTTCTGGATATACTAATCTGTTTTTTAAATATTTCATTTATTTATTTGTTTATTTATACTCCAGCTTTTAATATTGCTCCAGTGCTTCTCATTTTGACATCTTTTTTTTTTTTTTTTAAGATTTATTTATTATTATATGTAAGTACACTAGCTGTTTTCAAACACTCCATAAGAGGGAGTCAGATCTCGTTACGGGTGGTTTTGAGTCATCATGTGGTTGCTGGGATTTGAACTCAGGACCTTTGGAAGAGCAGTCAGTGCTCTTAACCGCTGAGCCATCTCTCCAGCCCTCATTTTGACATCTTAAGTATAATATATCATGGAGATATTCTTCTCCAGTGATGTGTATTCTAGAGTTCTAAATATTCCTTGTGTTTTTTGACATTTTTTCTTTTAATTTGAAAAAAAATCTGTTTTCTTGAATAGTTATATCTTTAGTTTTTATACATTTCCTACTAACTGAGAACTTTTATAGTTCATTTCTTGATTGTATTTTAAACATTTTTATTATGCTTGTATACATGTATATGTCTAGGAAATACTACATTCAAACATTAGTGTGTGTCTGTATGTGTATGTCTGCATCTGTGTCTATGTGTGTGTCTGTGTGCCTGTTTGTGTGCATGTGTGCCTGAGTGTGTGCATGTGTGTATATGTGTACATTTGTGTCTGTATGTGTGCATATATGTATATGTGTGTGTGTCTGGGTATGTATGTATGTATGTGTGTGTCTGTGTGTGTGTGTCTGTGTCTATGTGTGTGTATCTGTGTGAGTGAGTGGGAGTCTCTCTGTGTGTGTCTGTGTGTGCCTGTGTGTGCCTGTGTGTGTGTTCCCTGAGACAGTGTCTTACTCTGTAGCCCAGGAGGAAAGTCAAGCTTTGACCTTTCCTCCACTGTTCTGGAATTACTATGTGGATTTATACTACACTCAGATAAGAAAGTTGTTTTTAAGGAAGTGAATGTTTTTGACATTCAAAACTGCTTTTTGGGGTTTTGATGTGGTTTGCAGCGGTACACTGGTATGATTTGCTACTTTACTATTGTGGTGTCTAGGATACAGAAAGTCAGAGTCAGTACATGAAATGAATCTGACTTTTACTCAGTCTCCTGGGATAATTTCCTTTCTAAAATCTGTTTTATATAAGCTATTCACCTTTTCACTTCCCTCTCGTTATCTGATACTGGTGTTCAGTTTTGTTATTGATTGACCACAAAAACCTGGTTCTTTCTTGTAATCATATTGAATCAGAAAGTCAAATACTGAAATGCTTCAAAAGAAACACTGGGCTGGAGAGATAATTCAGTGGTTAAGAACACACACGGCTCTTACAGAAGACCCGAGTTTGGTTCTTAGTACCATGCTCCATGGCTCAAGACTGTAGCTTTGATTTTAGGGAATTCAACAACTTGAGAGTCCTAGGGGACCCAAATTCATGTGCATATACCCATATGCACATATACACATAATTTATTATATCTTTAAAAAAGAAAAGTAAAAATTTAGAAATACTTAAACCTACTAATACATCAGCAATGATCACTGAGCAGTAAGGAATTCCAGAATTAAAGCACGCTATGTGCTGCACATTATTACTCTAAGTACAAAAATAATAAATGCAATGAAGAAGGTAAGGAAGGAGAAAAACTAGAAGAAAAACAGGTTTAATGAACAAAAAGAAAAGGAACAGTCAAACAGCATGGTGGGGAATTGAAAAGATCAAGAGGTCAGAACAAAATTTTAAAAAAAGAAAACACAGATTCCCCCCAATGCTGAGAAAGGATTGAAATCAAAATTAGACAAATGCCAGATAAGGAGTAAAATATAAATCATGAGTTGTATGATCAAGATACAATTATAGTTACAGTATAGAGAAAGACAGTCTTAAAGGAAAAAGAAGAGAATACGAGGTTGCACTATAATGAAGAAAGATGTGGTAATAAAATTAAGTGACTATGCTTATGTGTATGGAGGGGAATAAGAAATAAAATAGAAACACTTTTAAATACGACAAAGCAAAAGTTCTACCAAACTTTCAGGGAAAGCTAAAAAAAAAAAAAAAAAAAAAAAAAAAAAAAAAAAAAGAGCCTGGGCGTGGAAAAACAAATAGGCATGAAGAAAGAAAGAAGAGAGGGAAATAAAAAGATGGTGTGCTGTTTCAGCTCCTTGAAACCTGGAATACAACTGTTACACTCCCTGGTGGGAGTGTAGTGGGTGGGTTAAACACATCCACACTTGTCTTTGCTGTAGTTTCTGCTGGAGTCGTACCTTCTTTAGATAAGTATCCACAATGGCCTCCACAGCTGCCTGAACTTTAGTGGCTTTCCTTATTGTGTACTAAGGGCCTTTGATGGCTACATTCAGCTCTTTGCGAGCTGGGCAGGTTCTCTTCCTTCTTATACTCTGGAGAGAAAGCTCCCTAGACTGGCTAGTGTTCTAGCCGAGAGCTATCAGACGCAGATGCCAAACAGATCTTTACAGAGAAAGGATTTGTCTTCATACTTTGAGGATCTCTTAGGATTTATCTGTTGAGAAAATATTTTGACTTTATGGGTCTCCCCTAGAGTATAGTTAGCCTACCAGGGGTCACAGGCTTAAAGAAAACTCATCCCCGGTAGCTATCATATCAAATGCCAACAGCTCCTCAGGGACAGGTGGGACTTTGCAACCATTTTCCTTCTCCATGCTGAGATGTCCTGCTTGAACTTGCTTAGATTTTTATGCATGCTTCACAGTTGCCATAGGTTCCCGCCTGCAGCTGCCCTGTTGTGTTTGGAAAACACTGTTTCCTTATAATCATCTGCTGCTTCTGATTATTAAAATCTCTCTGCCCATTCCTCTGTGATGATTTCTGTGTTTGAGAGGAGACATAAGATACAGTTGTCCCATTCAGGATAGAGCACTCCACACTGTCTTCTATTGGATGAGGGTCTCTTGGTGCCTTATCTGTGTGTTCCAGGAGCTATGGTCTTTCCCGGAGGAAAGAAGAGGAAGCACAGAGCTCGACTTGTGTGGCTGATGATATGTTCACAAAAGTCTCTTCTGTATGTTCACAAAAGGCAGACTTTCTGTCAATTATGCAGTTTTTGAGCCTCAGTCTTCTCATTTTTCAACTTCAATAATAATATCCACCTTGTGCTGTGAAGAGTTAATGAAAAGTGTGTGAGACTGTAGTTAAGTTAGTATGAATATTAGTGATTAATAAAATCACATAATAGTATATTAAAACTTTGTTATTAGTGTCAATTACTAATTAAAATTTAGTACTGCCATTTAGGGATATGAAATGACAATTATTAGAAAAACATTTTGTTTTTGGTTTTTCTTTAAAAGTATTTTTGAAAATTGTATTTATTTTTATTTTTCTTGTATATGAGGGTTTTTTTTTTTGCCTACACATATGCTCACAGAGGTCAGAAGAAGGTGTTGGTTCCCATGGAATCTGTAACTGGAATTATAGATAGTTGTTAACCATTAAATGGGTGTTGGGAACTGAGCCCTAGTCCTGTAGAAGCGCAGCAAGTGCCCTTAACCACTAAGCCATTCTCCAGCCCTGTTTTGTTTTGCTTTAGAGATAGGATTTTGCTTTGTAGCCAAAGCTGGTCTGAATTTTGCTATGTAGCCTAGGCTAGTCTTGACCCTGTAGTAATCCTCCTGTCTCAGCCTCACTACTTCAGGGGATATAGTCACAAGACACTACTGTCTTAGTCATTTTCCTGTTGCTTAGACATTTTTCTGTTTCTTGTTGATAAAACACTATAACCAAGTTGTGGGAGTAAAGGATTTTTGTTAGTTTATACTTTACAGCCCATCATCAAGGGAAGTCACCCTAGAAGTTCAAGGCAGAAACTGGAGGCAAGAACCAAAGCAGAGACTACAGAGGAATACCACTTACTGGATTGCTCTCAGAAACAGACCTATAACTGAATACTTACAACTAAGACTTATAATTTTGTTTACACAGAGATGGTGTAGTGTTACAGGATTTTCCCTGTCCAGTTTCATTAGTGCAGCAGGAGGCCTGTGATTGGACAGGGGAAAGGGAGGCAGAGCAAAGACTTGAAGAGACAAGGAGCATCTCAGGGGAAAAGGACGAGGCCAAGATGGAGGCAGACGTGAACCAGTGTGGCTTTAGCCAGCCACAGGTAGTTATGTTATCATAAGGTTAGAATAATTGGGAGGGAAAAGGGAGCCAGAGCTAGGAACACAGTGTTTGGATGCTTTGGGGTCTAGTTGGAGAGGGACAGGAGAGCAGGAAGAGCCTGCTTGGCTGACCTGGAGGGGAGCTGGCCAGCCGAGAGAAGCAGGAGTGTGAAGAGTTGGCAGGTTCATTTTTATTATTTCCTGGAACAGTGAAGGGGACTGGGGGCAATAGCATTGTCTTTTTAAAAATTAGAGCCATGTATTCATATGGAAAAGTGATAAGTGACTACTGTCTCCCACTGTATACAGATATTAACCCCCAGAAGACTATTGATTTAAACATGAAAAGCCTAGTAATAAAGATTTTGGATGATGAATTAGGAAACTATCTTCAGGATGGATGTAGGGAAAGGTTCATGGTGAGACGTGTATGCATATGTACAGAAAGAGGTGGTAATGGTGAGGGAGGATGAGGTAGGGTGGAGGGAGAGAGAAAAAGGACCAATCATTTGACAATTTTGACTACATTCAAAGAACTTCTGCTTAGTTAAAAATTCATTAAACAGTAAAAGGCCAATAGCAAGTATCTGGGATATAAATAACACACAATGAGTCCATCTTCAAAAGACAGAGACTTCACATTTCCCCCAAAGGCAGAGTAATAAAAAATGCACAAGAGAGTTGAACAGCACATTTAATTTAAGAGGCTCTCCAAAGTTCAGAAACATAACAGCATGTGATCAAATTGAACTCAAATCGAAAACACAGTTAAGTGACATTTTATACTCTTTAGAACAAGTGACGTTGAAAATATGTATATATTGGAAAATAACCCTCTATCGGATGTAAGGTTGGTGAAGATCTCTTCCCAATTTGTTGGTTGCTGTTTTGTCCTTTTGACAGTGGCCTTTGCCTTACAGAAACTTTGTAATTTTATGAGGTCCCATTTGTCAATTCTTGATCTTAGAGCATAAGCTATTGGTGTTCTGTTCAGGAACTTTTCCCCTGTGGCCATGTCCTCAAGGGTTTTCCCCAGTTTCTTTTCTATTAGTTTCAGTGTGTCTGGTTTTACATGGAGGTCCTTGATCCACTTGGAGTTGAGCTTAGGACAAGGAGATAAGAATGGATCAATTCTCATTCTTCTGCATGCTGACCTCCAGTTGAACCAGCACCATTTGTTGAAAAGGCTATCTTTTTTCCACTGGATGTTTTCAGCTCCTTTGTCAAAGATCAAGTGACCATAGGTGTGTGGATTCCTTTCTGGGTCTTCAATTCTATTCCATTGGTCCATTTGCCTGTTACTGTGCCAATACCATGCAGTTTTTAACACTATTGCTCTGTAGTATTGTTGAGGTCTGGGATACTGATTCCCCCAGAAGTTCTTTTACTGTTGAGAATAGTTTTAGCTATCCTGGGTTTTTTGTTATTCCAGATGAATTTGAGAATTGGTTTTTCTAACTTTGTGAAGAACTGGGTTGGGATTTTGATGGGGATTGTGTTGAATCTGTATATTCATATGTATATGGGCTTTTGGCAAGATGACCATTTTAACTATATTGATCCTGCCAATCCATGAGCATGGAAGATTTTTCCATTTTCTGAGGTCTTCTTCGATTTCCTTCTTCATAGATCTTTCATTTGTTTGGTTAGAGTCACACCAAGATACTTTATATTGTTTGTGGCTATTGTGAAGAGTGTCATTTCCCTAACTTCTTTCTTAGCCTGCTTATCCTTTGAGTATAGGAAGGCAAGGATTCCCTGGCATGTAATAAGGGCACATGCTCCATTATGTTCATAGCAGCCTTATTTATAATAGCCAGAAGCTGGAAAGAACCCAGATGTCCCTCAATGGAGGAATGGATACAGAAAATGTGGTTTATTTACACAATGGAATACTACTCAGCAATTAAAAACAATGAATTCATGAAATTTTTAGGCAAATGGTTGGAACTAGAAAATATCATCCTAAGTGAGGTAACCCAATCACAAAAGAATACACATGGAATGCAATCTCTGATAAGTGGATATTAATTAGCCCAGAAGCTCTGAATACCTAAGGCACAATTAGCAAAACAAATGACTTCCATGAAGAAGTAAGGAGAGGGTCCTGATCCTGGAAAGGCTTGATCTAGTATTGTAGGGGAGTACCAGGACAGAGATAAAAGAGGGAGGTGATTGGAGAATGGGTGGAGAGAAGAAGGCTTATGGGACATATGGGGAGGGGGGAACTGGGAAAGGGGAAATCATTTGGAATATACGCAAAGAATATAGAAAATAAATTAAAAAAAAAAGAAAGAAATTAGCAAACAAAATGAAGCCGACTCATTAGGAACTGACTGACTCAGTGCCTAGCAAAATACCTGGTTGCTGATGTGTAATGGGCATTTAAACATTTTTACATTTCTTCAGATTTTGTACTTTGTAGACTCTAAGAACAATCCTCTTCACATGTCTTCATATGCCAAATGTCTTTCTTCTCCTATCGTGTTTAAAAATTTATTTTGACCTAAAAAAAAAAAAAAAGAAGAAGATATGGACAGATCTATTTTGGGAAGAATGGGTGCTATATGTTATTTTGTTTTGTCTTTTTTTTTTTTTTTTCGAGACAGGGTTTCTCTGTATAGGCATGGCTGTCCTGGAACTCACTCTGTAGATCAGGCTGGTCTCGAACTCAGAAATCCATCTCCTAAGTACTGGGATTAAAGGCATGTACCACCACTGCCCAGCGATGCTATATGTTATTAAACAGAAAGTTTTAACATGGATTTATTTATATTTTCAATAGTCCTTAGTATTGAAAGGACATTGACATATTGGAAGAATATAAGCCAGTGATTTTGTGTGATGTGCCTGAACCTGGGATTGACTGCTATTCCCCCATGATTAGATTTAGGTTATGCATTAGCAAGTGTTGTAAGTTACCTGCCAGTATTGTGAAGCAAAAATAGGAAATGAATTGATTTAACAACAAAAGCATAAAATCCTCATATTTCATTTATAAATGTGTTTGTCTAAAGTTTATGCTAAAATAAAATACAGAAACAAAATCTCTTATTAAGACTGATCATTTTAAGAAGAAATTAACAAGTAGTGTTCTGAAATTCAATGAGGATGTTTCTGAGTCATTCAGTTTCTGGTCTTCTCTCTCTGGAGTTGGAGGGATGTGTAGACTGGAATTTGCCTCCTACTTCTAAATTCCAAGGATGACTCTCCGTGGCCTGACTCTGATTGAGCTGAATGAAGGGATGTGGCTCTGTGGGAATCACAACTTCTAGTATTTGGCAAAACGATTGCTTGGATTTACATGTGCTCCTGAAGGTCAAAGAGGAGGAAATTGTGTTCTGATTTTTGGGGGGTGGGGTGGGGTGGGGCCGGATACCACAAGATAGGGGATGTTGGAAGTGATCCTCTGGAGAGACGGGAAGCAAGAGATAATTGTGATAGACATCATCTTTGAAAAAAAAAACCCCACAAAACTACTCCAAGAAAAAAAAAGAACTTACATTTAGAACATCCATCGAAGAGACGATACCTACACCAGAGTGTAAGCGTTGTGGAGAAAGGCTTTACTCATTCATCTTTCTTTGCCTGGGTCAGTCCTTGGAAGGTTCCAGTGTACCAGACAGGGAGTAAGGGAAGAGGTGGAATGGGATAGACACCTTTTATCACCCTTGCCGCCTCTGATTTTATGCTGATTTCACTCTTGATCTTAGCCAAGAGGCCGAGAAGCGATTTATGCTGATTTCAATTTAATGGGAATAATTTTAATTGCTATACTTGACTGTAGTCTTTAATATTCACAGAAAGAGATTAACACATTTCACCCACTATAAGCACTATTTTATAAGATGTGTCATCTTACGTCATAAAAAAAATGAAAAACAGCCTTCTACTTACGATTGCAAGATGCCATTGGGACTTAGATTTTGAAGAGGATGTATTAAAACAGAAAAACAAATTTACCTCAGAACAGCGGACATTTTTCTTTTTTCTTTTCAGAGAACAATGGGAAAAACAGTAAGATTTGCCTGAAATTTCCTCCAGGGGAGAGTAAATAAATTAATACACATGCTTTAAAGGACCACAGTGACCATAAAAACAGAACTGGTTTCTACTGGTATCTTCTGATGACTACATTTAATAAACTGAGTAAGAACTGTAATCCTACAGTCAGATGAATAAGTAGTGGGAACCAAACCTGCCTTTTTCAAATGTCTGGACAGAAAAGGGAGACGCTGCTTGAGGGGTTCATTTGAAGGTTCCCATTCTCCAATGTCCATGCATCTAAGTTGTCCAGAAAGGCTGAATACTATATTTTCTTGGAAAGAAGCAAAGATTGGGATATAGAGAAATACTGAAATATTTAGGGATACCTACAATTTATGATGACTAATAGAAAATATTATCCCCCAAATTGTGATTCTCCACCCCCTTCCAATTCTCATTGAATTGTGTACATCCCTTTCCCTCATTAGGATGCTTATGTAAGTAACAGTATACCAAAAATCCCACCTGGCTTCTCCGCCTCTCAGAGAGCAGACCTCCCAGTTCTGTGCCCCATTCATCGCTGAAGAGCTCCTCATTGCCTTCATGAGTTTTTGCAACACTATGTCTTATAGAACCTCGGCTTTCCATCTTGTATGCAGTCACTGTGGACTTTAAACTCATGCTTTAAAATGTGTTCATAGAGTCAGTTCATAGGCTCAGGAAAGGAAGGTGCTTGCATTCGAGACTATGTTGCACCTGACAATCACCGTGGTGGAAGGAGAAAACTCCGTCTTAGAGGTTGTTCCCTGAGCTCCGCATGTGCACACAGCCTGAGTGCCCCTACTCAATAAATAAGCACACTTTAAAATGTGCTCATGGATGTGCCTGTTCAAGTGAAGGCTCTTCGCGTCTTTCCCTTTGAGTGTGGCATGGACCAAATGGATTACTTCCATCTACTGAAAATAACATGGCAGAAGCAACAATGTGTGGCTTCTGAGACTAGGTTAGGAAAGGTGTGGCGGCCTCCTTACCCTTCTTCCTCCAATATCGATCACCGCGAGAAGCTCGTTTCCATGTCGTGAGAACATTCAAGTCTGTGTAAAGAGCTGAGTACCTTGTCAGCAGCCGTGAGCCAAAGTCATTTTAGTGAACAGAAGTGGACTTTTGTTGCTTTGGGGCAAGGAATATTTTAGAAGGAAAGATAAGAATTGGTATTTATACTCTGCCAGCAATGGTGAAGGCTCCAGGTAATTCTCCCCCAATGATAGTGAATATTTAAAGGACTTTCCCTTCATGAGCAAGTAGAATATTTTGCTCTGAATTTCCCCTTTTCTAAACCAGCAAGTTTTCCCTTTCTTATTTATCTGCTCATGTTTTCTTCAGTTAAAAGAAATTAATACACACCCCATTCCCATTGCCTCCAGAATAACATCTGAACTCCTTTATCCAGTTGACAGCTTGGGTACTTCTTAAATGTAACCCCAAAGGGTTATATGCTGAAAGTTTAGCTCCTTGTCTGGCATTGTAGGAATCTTTAGGAGGTGGGGCTGAGTAGTCAAGGGTCGTTCTCCTGGGTTAAGGCGAGTTTATCAGGATGGATTTGTTTGGAGAAATTCAGCTTTTTAGACCCTCTTGCACGTGGCTTCCCCCCTTTCCTTGGGACTCTGTGTTGGGATACAGTCAGGAGATTCTTAACAGATACCAAGTTACTGGGAATTTCTAACCACCAGAATTGTAACCCTCCTCTGGTCTTAAGAATTTTGACAAAATATGGATTAATTAGTTGATAAGTCCTAGTAAAGCCATTTTGTGTGATTGTGGTCATTTTTGTGGCTTCAGAATAATATTTACTTTGAATCTCATGTAATATTTTACCTTTCACAAGAATCTTTACCTGGAGACTTTGTTCTAGAAACAACTATTTCATGATTTTCTTACACACATATAATTAGTGGACTCAATGGCCAAAGTCTCAGAGATAGAAAGACATGACTGTTTTTCCAGCTAGAGACTTGCAGTCATGTTACCCCTGTGGACAGTTGAAACTGGACGGAAAAGTAAAAAAGCTATTTATTAATGGGGTTACATGAATCTATTCCAAAATGTTACTGTTCTTCAAAAACTTATTTGATATAGCCACGCTGCAGCTGTTGAAAAGAAAAACTTTGCTCTAAATTATTAAGCTTGAATACTTGTAGAAAACAAAATGGCCAGACAACATGGTGTAAGGGATGATCATGTGCCTTTGAAAATGGTTTCAAGATGTGACTAAATCCCTATATCAAATCTCCCATCCTCCCAGGACAATTTGAGAGTCCCCAAGAGAGGGAAAGATATGTATTACTTTAATGTACTTGGTTTATGTGATTCTGTATTCTTATAAACAGTGTTATAGTTTATAAACTTTAAGAGGTTATGTTTTATACTTAAATTGTATTTATTTATTGTATGTGTATATGTGTGTATGTATGTATGTATGTATGTATGTGAGTGAGTGAAGGTGTGTGTACATTATGCTGTCCTTGTGGAGTCAGAAAACAAGCTTCAGGATTGTTTATTCCCTTCCACCTTGCTGAAGTATTTCTCTTGTCTCTGTTGCTTATGCCAGGAGTTGGCCTGAGAGTGTCTGGATGATTCTCCTGCCTTCACCTCCCTCCTAGTCATACAAGTGTGGGGATTATAGGTGTATGCTACCACCCAGCTCTTTATTGGAGTTTCTGGGGACTCAAACTTGGGTGCCAGGCTTGTCAGTGAAGAATATAGAAAGTATCCCACAAACTCCTCTCTTCCACAAAGGCGATCTTTAGTCTGATCATCTTTGGCACTTCTGTATGTGTGTGTAAAATTTTACTTAAATGAGTTCATTGGGGGAAATTATAGAAAAACATTTGTAATTGACTTATGTGAACGCCCACAGCACCAGGCACTCATGGTCAGTAAGGAGCGGGTCCATCTGGAGAGTGAGAGAGTTAGCGGTCTCCCAACAGATCAAAGATGAAACCGGAACAGAGACTCTTAGGGGAAATCCCTAAACTTAGAAACTTCCTTTATGACAACAAAGTGCCTCAGGGACCTCTGAGATTCTATGAACCGATGAAGTGCAATCTGAGCATCAATGGCAGATACCATCTTTTGTGATTCTCTGAATGAATAGGGATTTCTGTGTTTGATATCCCCTCCTCTTCCTCAAAGACGTTCCTGGCTGGAAAACCCCCAGCATGGGTGGGCTGAATCTAAGAGCGTTTGAGGCTTCTGGATATTCCCCCAGGGAGTTTAGAGACCAACGTCAGCCTCAATTTCACTGTCCCGTCCTCCATCTCTCCCTCCCTCCACCATCTCTCTTTCCTTCCTTCTTCCTTCCCTCTTTCTTGGAAAGGTAACTCAGAAGTTGAGAGTGTTTGCTGTACAATCAAGAGGAGCGTCCTGCAGATGCCTGTAATTCCACCTCTAAGGGATTAGACGCCTTTTCTGATCTCCACATGCAGATCGCCACAAATACTCCTGTTCTGTATTATCTCAGAAAAACAAATCTTAATCACTGGCTTCTAAATCAAATAGTCAACATGAGAAGCATATATGGGTTATCTGCTATGGGCCTTTTGATTAAACAGCACAGTTTTGAACTTTGCTATTCTACAACAGCAGAAGAATATCTTGAAGAAAAATACAGGAATTTCAGTTCTCTTAAGTTATGGGAAATATTAAATTTTTTATTAATCTAATTTGTTGGCATTTTCTTTTTTTCTTTTGACCATCAACTCAGTGTCAAAGAAAACAAACAACCGAGACCAAGGCCACCTAGAGTTCACAACTAAAATATTGGCGATATGCTATTTTCTGTGCCTTGAATTTACTCTCCATCACAGCTCTTTCTCAGTTCCCCTTCCTGCACCGTAGACCTTTTACCAGGTTCTGTGATCACACGTCAGTTCTCTGCATCTTGTCACCAGGACAGTCTTTACAGGGTTCTTGTGTACCCTGCCATGCCCAGATGGTCAGTAACCACAGACTAGATAGCCCAGAGACCTAGAATAGAAACAAACATGACTGGAAAAAAAATCAGTGAAATGATTCCTGCCCTGTCCAGTCATCATCAAAGATCAGAGAGGCTTCCTCCAGGAGCAGATGGAAGCCTGCATATAGACCTACAGCCAGACATTATAAGAAGCTAGTCTAACTTGGAGGTCTCCACCATGTCCCTCCCCTCATGGATTGGGAACTCCACTGAGGAGGGGGAGGAAAGATTGTATGAGTTAGAAGAGATGGAGGACAAAGAGAAACATGGCCAACTGAACCAACTAAGCAGGGCTCACATGGGCTCACAGAGGCTGAAGCAGCAAGCATGGGGCCTGCACGGGTCTGCACAAGGTCCTCTGCAGACTTATTTTATATATAATCTGCTGTTAGCTTGGTGTTTTCGTGGGACTCCTGACAATGGGAGCGGGTGTATCTCTGACCTTTCTGCCTCTTCTTGAGATACTTTTTCTCCTATTGGGTTGGCTTGTCCAGCCTCTATCTGAAGGCTTTTGCCTTGGTTTATTGTATCTTGTTTTGTTCTGTTTGATTGTTGTGTCTTGGAGGACTCCCTTTTTCTGAAGAGGAAACTGAAGGGGAGTGGACCTGGGGAGAGAGGGTGGGTCAGGTGGGGGAACTTCAACTGCAATGTAGTATATGAAAGGGGAATTTATTTCTCATAAACAAACAGACAAACAAACAAATAAATGCAACTCAGGAGGATAGAAGGATCTCAAGTCTGATTCATGCTTTCTGTTATTTCCAAAATGTATAGATTGTGTGATTTTAACATCCACACTCTTGTCAACAGCACATTAATATTATAAGGCACACAGTGGTTAGGAAATCTGTCTCTGCTTGACCCCTGACAAATCTAGCCTCTGTACCAATGATTTATATTCTATGTAGCTGGGCCACTGACTCCTCACTGCTCCTAAGATCTCTTTTTTTTTTTTATTAATTTTTTTTATTATTCGATATAATTTATTTACATTTCAAATGATTTCCCCTTTTCTAGCCCCCCCACTCCCCGAAAGTCCCGCAAGCCCCCTTCTCTTCCCCTGTCCTCCCACTCACCCCTTCCCACTTCCCCGTTCTGGTTTTGCTGAATACTGTTTCACTGAGTCTTTCCAGAACCAGGGGCCACTCCTCCTTTCTTCTTGTACCTCATTTGATGTGTGGATTATGTTTTGGGTATTCCAGTTTTCTAGGTTAATATCCACTTATTAGTGAGTGCATACCATGATTCACCTTTTGAGTCTGGGTTACCTCACTTAGTATGATATTCTCTAGCTCCATCCATTTGCCTAAGAATTTCATGAATTCATTGTTTCTAATGGCTGAATAGTACTCCATTGTGTAGATATACCACATTTTTTGCATCCACTCTTCTGTTGAGGGATACCTGGGTTCTTTCCAGCATCTGGCAATTACAAATAGGGCTGCTATGAACATAGTAGAACATGTATCCTTATTACATGGTGGGGAGTCTTCTGGGTATATGCCCAGGAGTGGTATAGCAGGATCTTCTGGAAGTAAGGTGCCCAGTTTTCGGAGGAACCGCCAGACTGATTTCCAGAGTGGTTGTACCAATTTGCAACCCCACCAGCAGTGGAGGAGTGTTCCTCTTTCTCCACACCCTCTCCAACACCTGCTGTCTCCTGAATTTTTAATCTTAGCCATTCTGACTGGTGTAAGATGAAATCTTAGGGTTGTTTTGATTTGCATTTCCCTAATGACTAATGAAGTTGAGCATTTTTTAAGATGCTTCTCCGCCATCCGAAGTTCTTCAGGTGAGAATTCTTTGTTTAACTCTGTACCCCATTTTTTAATAGGGTTGTTTGGTTTTCTGGAGTCTAACTTCTTGAGTTCTTTATATATATTGGATATTAGCCCTCTATCTGATGTAGGATTGGTGAAGATCTTTTCCCAATTTGTTGGTTGCCGATTTGTCCTCTTGATGGTGTCCTTTGCCTTACAGAAACTTTGTAATTTTATGAGGTCCCATTTGTCAATTCTTGCTCTTAGAGCATACGCTATTGGTGTTCTGTTCAGAAACTTTCTCCCTGTACCGATGTCCTCAAGGGTCTTCCCCAGTTTTTTTTCTATTAGCTTCAGAGTGTCTGGCTTTATGTGGAGGTCCTTGATCCATTTGGATTTGAGCTTAGTACAAGGAGACAAGGATGGATCAATTCGCATTCTTCTGCATGCTGACCTCCAGTTGAACCAGCACCATTTGTTGAAAAGGCTATCTTTTTTCCATTGGATGTTTTCAGCCTCTTTGTCGAGGATCAAGTGGCCATAGGTGTGTGGGTTCATTTCTGGATCTTCAATCCTGTTCCATTGATCCTCCTGCCTGTCACTGTACCAATACCATGCAGTTTTTAACACTATTGCTCTGTAGTATTGCTTGAGGTCAGGGATACTGATTCCCCCAGATTTCCTTTTGTTGCTGAGAATAGTTTTAGCTATCCTGGGTTTTTTGTTGTTCCAGATGAATTTGATAATTGCTCTTTCTAGCTCTGTGAAGAATTGAGTTGGGATTTTGATGGGTATTGCATTGAATCTGTATAGTGCTTTAGGCAAAATGGCCATTTTAACTATATTGATTCTGCCGATCCATGAGCATGGGAGGTTTTCCCATTTTTTGAGGTCTTCTTCCATTTCCTTCTTCAGAGTCTTGAAGTTCTTGTCATACAGATCTTTCACATGTTTGGTAAGAGTCACCCCAAGATACTTTATACTGTTTGTGGCTATTGTGAAGGGGGGTCATTTCCCTAATTTCTTTCTCAGCCTGCTTATCCTTTGAGTATAGGAAGGCCACTGATTTGCTTGAGTTGACTTTATAACCTGCCACTTTGCTGAAGTTGTTTATCAGCTGTAGGAGCTCTCTAGTGGAGTTCTTTGGGTCACTTAGGTAGACGATCATGTCGTCTGCAAATAATGATAGTTTGACTTCTTCCTTTCCAATTTGTATCCCTTTGACCTCCTTATGTTGTCGAATTGCCCGAGCTAGTACCTCAAGTACAATATTGAAAAGATAAGGAGAAAGGGGGCAGCCTTGTCTGGTCCCTGATTTCAGTGGGATTGCTTCAAGTTTCTCTCCATTTAGTTTGATGCTGGCTACCGGTTTGCTGTATATTGCTTTTACTATGTTTAGGTATGGGCCTTGAATTCCTGTTCTCTCCAAGACTTTAAGCATGAAGGGATGCTGAATTTTGTCAAATGCTTTTTCAGCATCCAATGAAATGACCATGTGGTTTTGTTCTTTGAGTTTGTTTATGTAGTGGATTGTATTGATGGATTTCCGTATATTGAACCAACCCTGCATTCCTGGGATAAAGCCTACTTGATCATGGTGGATGATCGTTTTGATGTGTTCTTGGATTCGGTTGGCAAGAATTTTATTGAGTATTTTTGCATCGATGTTCATAAGGGAAATTGGTCTGAAGTTCTCTTTCTTTGTTGGATCTTTGTGTGGCTTTGGTATCAGCGTAATTGTGGCTTCGTAGAAGGAATTGGGTAGTGTTCCTTCTGTTTCTATTTTGTGGAATAGTTTGAAGAGTATTGGTGTTAACTCTTCTTTGAAGGTCTGGTAGAATTCTGCACTGAAGCCATCTGGTCCTGTGCTTTTTTTGGTTGGAAGACTTTCTATGACTCCTTCTATTTCTTTAGGCATTATGGGACTGTTTAGATGGTCTAGTTGGTCCTGATTTAATTTTGGTATTTGGTATCTGTCAAGGAAATTGTCCATTTCCTCCAGATTCTCCAGTTGTGTTGAGTATAGGCTCTTGTAGTAGGATCTGATGATTTTTTGGATTTCCTCAGTTTCCGTTGTTATATCTCCCTTTTCATTTCTAAGTTTGTTAATTTGGATACTTTCTCTGTGCCCTTTGGTCATTCTGGCTAAGGGTTTATCTATCTTGTTGATTTTCTCAAAGAACAAGCTCCTGGTATTGTTGATTTTTTGTATGGTTCTCTTTGTTTCTACTTGATTGATTTCGGCCCTGAGTTTGATGATTTCCTGCCTTCTACTCCTCCTGGGCGAAATAGCTTCTTTTTGTTCCAGGGCTTTCAGGTGTGTCATTAAGCTGGTAATGTATGCTCTCTCCATTTTCTTTTTGGAGGCACTCAGGGCTATGAGTTTTCCTCTTAGCACTGCTTTCATTGTGTCCCATAGATTTGGGTATGTTGTGTTTTCATTTTCATTGTGTTCTAAAAAGTCTTTAATTTCTTTCTTTATTTCTTCCTTGACCAAGGTATCATTGAGTAGAGTATTGTTCAGTTTCCACGTGTATGTGGGCTTTCTGTTGTTTCTGTTGCTATTGAAGACCACTTTTACTCCATAGTGATCAGATAGGAGGCATGGGATTAGTTCGATCTTCTTATATTTGTTGAGGTCTGTCTTGTGACCAATTATATGGTCGATTTTGGAGAAGGTACCATGAGGTGCTGAGAAAAAGGTATATTCTTTTGTTTTAGGATAGAATGTTCTATATATATCTGTTAAATCTAATTGGTCCAAAGCTTCAATTAGTTTCATTGTGTCCCTGTTTAGTTTCTGTTTTCCTGATCGGTCCATTGAGGAAAGTGCAGTGTTGAAGTCACCCACAATTATTGTGTTAGGTGCAATGTGTGCTTTTAGTTTTAATAAAGTTTCTTTTACAAAAGAGGGTGCCCTTACATTTGGGGCATAGATGTTCAGGATTGTCAGTTCTTCTTTTTGTATTTTTCCTTTGACCAGCAAGAAGTGTCCCTCAGGGTCTCTTTTGATGACTTTGGGTTGAAAGTCAATTTTATCTGATATTAAAATGGCTACTCCAGCTTGTTTCCTGAGACCATTTGCTTGTAAAATTGTCTTCCAGCCTTTTACTCTAAGGTAGTGTTTGTCTTTGACCCTGAGGTGTGTTTCCTGTAAGCAGCAAAATGTAGGGTCCTGTTTACGTATCCATTCAGTTAGTCTGTGTCTTTTTATTGGGGCATTAAGTCCATTGATGTTAAGAGATATTAAGGAATAGTGATTGTTACTTCCTATCATTTTTGACGTTATTTTTTAAATTTGAATGCTTAACTTCTTTTGGGTTTGATGAAAGGTTACTATCTTGCTTTTTCCAGGGTGAAGTTTCCCTCCTTGTATTGGTGTTGTCCTCCTATTATCCTTTTTAGGGCCGGGTTTGTGGATAGATATTGGGTAAACTTGGTTTTGTCATGAAATATCTTAGTTTCTCCATCTATGGTGATTGAGAGTTTTGCTGGATATAGTAGTTTTGGTTGGCATTTGTGTTCTCTTAGAGTCTGCATGAGATCTGCCCAGGACCTTCTAGCCTTCATAGTCTCAGGTGAAAAGTCTGCTGTGATTCTGATAGGTCTTCCTTTATATGTTACTTGGCCTTTTTCTCTTACTGCCTTTAGTATTCTTTCTTTGTTTAGAACATTTGGTGTTTTGATTATTATGTGACGGGAAGTATTTCTGTTCTGGTCCAGTCTGTTTGGAGTTCTGTAGGCTTCTTGTATATTCATGGGCATCTCTCTTTTTAGGTTAGGGAAGTTTTCTTCCATAATTTTATTGAAGATATTTGCTGGCCCTTTAAGTTGTAAATCTTCACTCTCCTCTATGCCTATAATCCTTAGGTTTGGTCTTCTCATTGTGTCCTGGATTTCCTGGATATTTTGGGTTACAAGCTTTTTGCATTTTGCATTTTCTTTAACTGTTGAGTCCATGGTTTCTATGGAATCTTCAGCATCTGAGATTCTTTCTTCTATCTCTTGTATTCTGTTGTTGATATTTGTATCTCTGTCCCCTGATTTCTTCCCAAGGCTTTCTATCTCCAAAGTTGTCTCCCTTTGAGTTTTCTTAGTTGTTTCTACTTCTGATTTTAGATCCTGGATGGTTTTGCTTAGCTCCTTCACTTGCATGTTTGTGTTTTCCTGTAATTCTTTAAGAGATTTTTGTGTTTTCTCTTTCATGAGCTCAGCCTGTTGACCAAAGTTCTCCTGTATTTCTTTAAGAGATTTTTGTGTTTCGTCTTTCATGACCTCAGCCTGTTGAGCAAAGTTCTCCTGTATTTCTTTAAGTGTTTTTTGCATTTCCTCCTTGTTGGCTTTTGTATTCTCCTGGATTTCTTTCAATGATTTTTGTGTTTCCCTTGCAAGGGCTTCTAACTTTTGATCCATTGTCTCCTGAATTTCTTTATGTATGACCTTCATGTGTTCCTGTACCAGCATCATGACCAGTGATTTTAAATCCAAATCTTGTTTTACTGGTGTGATGGGGTATCCAGGACATGTTGGTAGAGGAGAATTGGGTTCAGATGTTGCCATATTGCCTTGATTTCTGTTAGTGACGTTCCTGCGTTTGCCTTTTGCCATCTAGATCTCACTGGTGTTAGTTTATCTTGTCAGTGCTGGACTCACCAGTGCAAGCTGCCCCTTCCCAGTTGGCCTCTGGTGCACAGCTTACCTCCTGCACTGCTTGTAGACAGTGTGCTGCTGCCCAGGCTGTTCAGATCCCAAAGCAGGCACCCGAAGGCTCCCGCTGGGGCCCGCTGGATTCACTGGAGCACACTGACTTCTCCCAGCTGGCCGCCTGGAAGCCCAGCTAGCCACTTACAGGACTTGGAGATGTAATGCTGCCGCCCAGACTGATCTGGATCCGGAAGCGGAGAGAGTAGAGCTAAGGGCTTCTGCCTGAGGCCTTGCCCCAGATTGTGTCTGTGGAGCAGATGGAGCCCGTGTGCACTCCCAGGGAGTGCCGACGGTGTATGCTACTGTGACCTCCCCTGAGTTCCGCTCACTCCGCTGGGCAGCCGATCTGCCAACCGGGCTGTCGCACACAAGGTTAGCCTGGCCGCCCAGTCCCTGAGTCCAGGCAAAAGCCTGGGAGGCCAAGGTCCGAGCAAAGTTCCCCTACGGCTTTGACTGTTAATTGGGTTTGCCAGGTGACTAGGATGGCGGGCGTGTGCGCCCGCGCTCCCTGAAAGCGCCGGGAGAGTCTGCTTTGCTAACAATCACCTGGGCGGGTTGACTCACAGATGGCCCACCAAGCCGCCCAGTTCTTGGGGTCAGTCCTGTGCCTTTTGGGGCCTGGACCCCCGCTTTGTTAGCCTTAGGCTATGCCTGTTACAGGTCTGCCCGCCTGAGCTCTCTGTCGTCCTGCAGGCAAAATGGCGGCGGCGCGCTCGCAGGCCTGGGCAAAAAACCTCCTGATTGGGTTGGCACCCCGATGGCCCCCCGACCCGCCCAGGGCCTGGGTGCAGGCCAACGCCCGTCGGGCTCAGACCACCGCGGTGTTGGCCTCGGATTATGTTTGTGTACCTCGGTCTGTCCGATTCCTGGAGTACAGAACCAAGATGGATCCTCCTCTCCTGACTGGTGGGAGGCCGAGTTCTGAAGTGGCCTCCGTGCAGGAAAGGCGCCGCACAACTGCAGCTGCTTGCTGTCCGGCTGGTCAGCGAAGGTCAGTGGTCGTGGGCGCAGGGCCTAACTGGTCCCTGTGACGCCTTGGTTCCACTGCTGATGGCCCTTCAGCTGGAGCAGCCACTGCTGCCGCTGCTGCTGCCGCCGCCGCCGCCCTATCGATGTCCCAATTGTTCAAGATCTCTTAAAGTAATCAAGGAATAGCATGTCACTAGATGCAATATATAATAGAAACATTTTGTTTATGGATATGATCTGAGCCTCCATAAGCAGGCTGGGATGCTTTCTCATGCTCTTCAATATTATATTCAGCCCTCTACCCCATATCTTTTGGGTTGTTTTCTTCTAACAGATACCATAGGACTAGACTTCCCTTGCTCATTATTGTTTTTCTATAACCTGGAACATAGAAATGTTAATGCAGATCCATTTTCTAACTAAGCTTTGGGAAATAGAGATACCCCTCACAAGTCCTCTGGAAAGAAAGAGAAGTAGTAAGAACAGCTTTGGGGAGCACCATTTACCCAGGGTTATGTGTCTCGTTGAGATGCAGTGCTGAAGGCAAGTTGACTGTTCAATATTTGGCTCTCTGCTACTTTGATTCATCCACATCATTCTCCTTGTTCTGAAATTATATTAGGCAAAGTTTTCTCCCACAGGACAGATACAGTTGATGATAGCCAAGGATGATTCTCTTACCAGTTAACAGATCTGTCATACTTATATAACTTACATGACAATTACTGCACTAGTGTGTAGCTCAAGAGGCTTTTAAGGTTGATTTGGAGCATTGTAAAACTCAGTGTGTGTGTGTGTGTGTGTGTGTGTGTGTGTGTGTATGTGTGTGTATGTGTGTGTGTGTATGTGTGTGTGTGTATGTGTGTGTGTGTGTCTATGTTTCTGTGTGTTTATACTCTATCTCTGTAACCCAATGTGAGCTCTTTGAAGAAGATGAAGATGAAGAAGATGAAGACATGGCTCATCTCAAGTCTTTCATCTCTGACTCTAGTACTTACAACATAATGTTGTCCACAGCAGGAATTTCATAGTTGTCCAGTAGATCAAAACTCATGTAATCAGATATTCAGGATAGAAGAGTTGGATGAGCTTGTCACTGTCACTCTCTGTCGACAAGGTGTTCCCATTCTCTCCAAGTATGTCGGCTTCCCAGCTCTGTGTGGTTAACTTACATTTACCCCAAAATCCCTGGCTCTAAAGGGCTCCCCAGGGTAATGCAAATGTGGGCTTTTACTGCCATTTATCACTTCGTGTGAGATGTGGGAATAGGGAAATCATGTGTTCCTTCTCCCTTGTGATTAGTCTTACTGAACTTGAGTGCTATTGTTATGTGATGGTTGAAATTCTCTATGCTTCCCTGTTCAGTGAGGTAACCTCAAGCCAGATGTGGTTACTGAATACTTGAAATGTACTTACAATGAAAGAGGAACCAGGTTAACTGCTATCCTGTATTTAAATGTAAAGAGCCATGTGTGACTGATGACTGCAGTATTGCGTAGTGAGTGCATTGTTAGAGTCAGTTTCTATTATTCTTTCCATAAAACGAACCTGGGTTCGTTGATACTCTGTGTCTTTTCTTCTTAAAAATGTTCTTTTATTACTTCCATTATTTCTTTCTAATCCTTTCTTGCCTTAACTTGTTTGTTCTTTTAATTTTCAACATTTCTTCTAAGCTGAAGGTTTCAGCTGCTCATCAATATTTTCTAGGTCGGTGTTCTTTACAGATAACTTGGGAATTAGCATAAGTGTTTACTAAACCGGGGCAAACAAACCTCTGTTGAAAGTTTAAATCATGATTCAACTGAATATAAGGAATAGCTTAAAATGAAATATCTCCACAATATTGACCTTGATAATATATGCCTATGCTCTTCTATAAAATCATGTCGTTAGTTTTTCTCTTTGCATGTTTTACTGTCTTCGAAGGCTACTTGGTTAGGTGTAGAAAAGTTTAACTTGTCCATGTCTTTTGATTTTAGGTCAGAAGTTGGCAAGCCAATTTTGATGAAGTGACAGAGTAACTATTATCTCTGTCACAATTAGTTTTGCTATAGTAGAGTTAGCAGCTAAATAAACGGCATTTCTATGTTCTAATAAAGTAAAAATAAAAATAAAATAAAAAACAGTGAACCGAATTCAACTTCCAGGTTATAGTTTCTTGGTGGTTGTAAGTAATTCTCTCATAAACAGCATGTGATTTATCCTCTTATGACACAAAATTGTCAATGAATAATTTAAGTCTCTTAAGAAAGATTAAGGGAGATGTCACAAGACAGAAGCCTTCATGTTCATGGATGAGAACAATTGATGGGACTGAAATGTCCACCCTACAGAAATCAGTTTACAGATACAATGAAACTTTAATAAAAATCCCCATGACATTCATCATGAAAATAGAAGAAAATACTAAGATTCATATGGAATCATAAAATATTCCAGATATCCAAAGTAGTGTTGAATGGAAAGAACAGGCTGGGGAGATTCCCATTTCAGATTTCAAGCTGTTTTACAGAGCTGCAGTTAAAAATGAACAAAACACAACAATCAGACAAACTAACATGGTACTTGTAGGTCAGTGGGCCAAACAGAAGATCCAAATATAAGTACATGTGGTTACAGCCCTCTGGTGTCTTGACAAATATCCCAAAGATACATGTCAGAATACGGAGAGCATCCTCAAAGGGACTGGGAGAACTGGACGTCCACATGGAAAACAATCTAATTAGATCCATATTTATCACCCTGCACAACCATCAGCTCCAGATTTCAATGTGAAAATTGAAGCATTGGAACTATTGTAAGAAAACATGAAGCCGGGTGGTGGTGGCACACGCCTGTAATCCCAGCACTCTGGGAGGCAGAGGCAGGCAGATCTCTGAGTTCGAGGCCAGCCTGGTCTACAGAGTGAGTTCCAGGACAGCCAGGGCTATACAGAGAAACCCTGTCTCAAAAAAACCAAATCCAAAATACAAAAACAAACAAAAAAACAAACAAACAAAAAAACCAAAAAAAAAAAAAAAAAAAAAAAAAAAAAAAAGAAAGAAAACATGGGCAAAGCCCTGATATGGGTACATACAGTAACTGTTGTTAGGGTCCACACACTGAGGAATTAAGACCAACAGTTGACAAACAGGACCTCATAAAACTAGACTTTTATACAGCAAAGCAAACAATAAATCAGTGGAAGAAGAACCCCTACAGAATGGGAGAGAATCTTTGCCAGCTACATGTCTGATAGAACATTAAAATCCAGAATATATCAAGAACTCCCTCCCAAAACAAAAGACCCAATTGGCCACGAAGCTGGAGAGATAGCTGAGTACTTAAGAACACGTTCTGCTCTTGCAGAGGACCTGAATTCAGTTCCTAGCAGCCACATTCTCATAGCCAACACAAGCATAGAGAAACGTAAAACACAGGATACCATCAGAATACTTCTTCAGCTGATAAACACCTTCATCAAAGTATCAAGATACAAAATTAACAAACAAAAAACAGCGACCTTCCTATACACAAATGAACTACTAAGAAAGGAATCAGGGAAACAATACCTTTTATGTAGCCTCAACAACAACAAAAAAACTTGTGATAACTCTAACCCAACAAATAAAAGAAAGATAAAAGCTTTAAGACATTGAAGAATACACTATAAGATGAAAGGATATCTCATGTTTATGGGTAGAATTATTGTTGTGAACATGGGAGTGAGGAGGTCTGGTAGGGTGGGGGTAGGAGATGGGGGTGGGGGTTGGAGGCATCTTCTTGGAGATGGGATGGAGATGAGGTATGGGATGTGGAACAGTCATAGGGTAGACCAGGAGGGGGATAAAATCTGGAAGGTTAAAAAAATGATTAAATTAAATAAAAAATTAAAAAAAGAAAAAAAAAAAAAAAACCAGGGCATCCCACCAAAAGCAACATAGCACCTACAGGGTGCCTCACAACCATCTGTAACTCTAGTTCCAGGGCATCTGGCTTCCTCTTTTGGCCTCAGTGGGCACTGCATACATATGATACATGGACATACATGTAGGCAAATGACCTAACCATATTTAAAAAGGGGGTGGCAGCAGGAACAGGCTATGGATCCGAACAGAGTAATCCCCAAAGAAGGAATAAAAGTGGCTAGGAAGTATATTAAAAAAAGTGGTCAGCATCCTTAGCAGCTAAAGAAATGTGGATTTACACTGCCCACATTAAATTTGGGATTTCATCCCACCTCAATTAGAATGGCCAATGTCAAGAAAACATCTGGTAACAAATGCTGGCAAGGTTATAGGGAAATTTCTGTTAGTGGGACTGCAAACTTGTACAACCACTCTGGAAATCAGTGTGGAGCATTGTTTGCAGATAAATAGGTAGAACTAGCAAATTTTATATTTACTCAAAATACATATAAAAGCACATATGTATACATTTATAAATAATTTAAAGGAAGTTATGGGACTTGGTGGGGCAATAATAGTTCCCCCAAGAGCCATATACTACATAAGTCTATCTTTGAGATAATTTAGGTCAAGGGAGTCCAAGAGACTCCACAAATAATGTATGCAATCTCTGTTGTCCTTGGCTGCCTCCCTGAACTTGAAGGCAGTAACCTATTGCTGAGGACACTAGATATTTTGAACACAATCCTTGGAGGAATCCTGTTGGAACTGGCCTGGAAAACGTCTCCCTGACGATTTACTCTCATAGGAACAGAAAGTGCTATTCAAGTTGTCAAGGAAGAGGCGCGACTGGTAGTTTTACTTAGCTGTAAACCACAACAAAGCCTGAATTGGAAAGATATCCACAATGGTGAAATAGTTGCACTTTGAACTTGGGGTAGCCCAAACTGTCTAATTGGACTTAAGGCCCAGTCAACCGGAAGGAGTTCATGCCAACTATGATGGTAAGCTGTCCCATTGTAAACTCAGCCAATTACACATGGCTGGAGAAGTTACAGACACAAGGTGGGAACTCGGTTATTTTCCTAATCCAATAAATTTTTAGCCGTATTCTAAACATTTAGTCTTATGCTCACTGGTAAGTGTTTCTCTTGCCCCTAGTCAAGGAAGCTTCCCTTTGCAACCAATGAAGACCACTCTAAAGATTTACAACTGGCCCAAATGCAGAGAATAAATGAGGTGCCTGGCACCCAATGGATACATCTGTACTGCAACTCCTGCACCCAGGCTCAAGGGAAATCAGAAAAGAGGGGACAGAAAAAGTGTGATAGCTAGAAGACCGGATGTCTGCTGTGAGATAGTGACATTACACTATGACAGAAAAGCTGCACCCATGAACTACGAACAATATTGTTCCCTGAACAACACCAGTTGACAAGCGAATGTGGGTGGGAAGCTCCACGATTCCACCCCTAGAGGAAGAGTTACAAATGGTCAGTGCCTCCTGCTGAAAGTGGGAGAATCAATCAGTCTGCTCCAGGGAGAGGCTTCGACATTGATCCATTTGTTCAATGCCAAGTGGTCAGTCCTGGACACATGTGTCTGTATGGATAGGATTACATATGGCCAAAGCTAACTGGATATGCCACGTGTGTGTGTGTGTGTGTGTGTGTAACAATAATGATTAAAGAAGAGATCATGGATTTTGGAGAAGGAGATGGGAGGAGTTGGAGGAGGGAGAGGGAGGGTCAGGAATGATGGGTGCAGTGCCCATGTAAGAAGTTCTAAAAAATTATTAAACACAAAACATTTAAATGTTGTAATTGCTGGCTTCTATGCTTCATGAGTTAAAAGTGTTACTCTGTGTGTAGATGTTTTCCTTCTCATTTCACATTCTCTTTGTATTTGTTCCACTTTTCATGTCATCCCTTATCTCTGTATTGACTGTTTCTGACATTTCATTGCCTTTATCAAACGTCACATGTCCCAAACAGTAGAAGTATCCTGATATTTTAATTCTACATAGATTCAAGATCTACTACCTCTCAGAAACATAGTTATTGTCATTCTTTCACTCCAATCTTATTTGTTTTTAGCACGAATTGCTTTTCTTAGAAATAAACCATGCTTACTGCCTTTTCTATTCACTGGTTCCCCTACTCAACACCCTGGGCCATCTCCTTACTGCCTAAAGTAACCTTTGACTTAACTGTAGGGAATTTTAGTTTTGATGTATATAATTACAGTTTTGGCAATTAGTTCTCAACATTTTTGAGTTTTTTCTGTTGGGAGATGAGCTATCGTTTTAATCTAATTGCTTTTTTTTTTTTTTTTTTTTTTTTACAGATTATCTGCCTTTCCCCTCTATTTTTATACCCTCCCCTTCAATGATCACACCGTTTGCTTTTAAGGTCCTGTTCACCACACTTACCTGCGTTTTCTTAGATAGATTTATACTTATTACTCATTTGTGATTACACAATTTTAGAAAGAGCATTCCATATAAATTCTATGTTACATTATCAGCTATTTCCAGAATTTTAAGTAGTTTGTAATCTTGTCCACTACATTTTTAGATCTTCAGTTTTGGTCCTTTTTGGTTTCTAGGAAATGCAGCATTTCCTTTTGGAGCTTTTTCCTACTTGGTGGAGATTATTTTTTGAGCATTTCTTGAGGCCACTGACAAGAGCTTCTAGAGATGATTTCTACTTTCTTATTTTAGCAAGCAGGTAATTCATACCAAACTTGTGGTGTTTTCACATCATTCTATGTTGTTTACTGTAGGAATGTCCAAGGTGCTGGAGAGTTGGCTCAGTGGTTAAGAGCACTGACTGCTCTTCCCAAGGTTCTGAGTTCAAATCCCAGCAACCACGTGGTGGCTCACAACCATCTGTAATGGGATCCGATGTCCTCTTCTGGTGTGTCTGAAGTCAACTACAGTGTACTCATACACATAAAATAAACAAATCTTTTAAAAAAAGGAAAAAAGGAGGAATGTCCAATTTAGAAGAACCATCTTGCTTTAGTTTCCCAAAACTGACCAGAATCATGTGTAGATGATTATGTCTTTTTTCTTGTTATTTAATGACTTTCATGATTGAATGATTTCTAATCATTTTTTTCAGAGGAATGAGGATAAATGCAGGGCTTATTGGTTGGAACCTTTACAGACATACTAGAAATACATTTAAAAAAATCTGGTTTATCCAGGGCCTGGCTAATGGTAGAGCAAAGGGTCCTCCAGAATATAATTGTGCAATCAGAAGTAGAAGGTTCTGGAAGTCATGCTTATATGATTCGAGTGCCCGTCACAAGTATCTTTTGAATGAATAATTCACACTTAATATAGGCAAAGGAAGTGCCATAATCATAGTATGCCCATAGATCAGGTACAAACTTATTGCTGAAACACAATTTTAATGTTTGCTTGCCATGGATACCTGCAATGCTATTTTAAAATAAGTCTCTTTGCTTTTCAGTTGCAGTAGTTAGTAATACATGGAAATGTTTGTCAGGTTGGTCCCTGCAGATGACATATTAAAATCATTATCTCACAGATATCATATCCTCTCCCCAAGGACTCAGGGAATACTGTGAAGGAGTGGGTGGAGAGGCCATAGAGAGTGCTATGAAACAGCATCTTTGGAATATGGCTGAACAGTTGCACTAGTGAACAGCTGTGGTTGCTTCCGTAAGACTTGTACATGATCAAGCCATTAACCTTCCAGTATCAGTGGGTGAGCGCTCATGAGCACTTACTCTTGGATGAGGAGATATTGAGATTTATGGATGACTGCTGGGGGAAGGAGAGCTCGTTTTTTTCCAGGTGTGAGCCTCCTGGTAGGTTGACTATGCTCCAGTGGATGGCTCCAAAACTTGAACCTTCTGCACATAAGCATTGCAAATTAGATTCAGTGGGTTATAAACAAGCAGAAGGAGGAGAGGAGAAAAAAGAGAAGGAGGAAAAAAGGAGGAGGAGCAGCAGCAGGAACAGGAATAATGGAGGGCCAGATGTGGCCAAAATACATCATAGGCATTTATGAAATGCCCAAAAGGATAAATAAAAGTATTATATTTCAAAAAAGATTACTACTCACCATTTCTACCTAAATATAACTTACTATAGAAATACAACTTAAGAATAACTACATGTACCAGCTGAAAACATCCTTTTACAAAATTTAACAATTTTTATTGCACATATTCAATGCATATTATTTATAACTTAATAGTTTAAATACATAGCCTCCATTCTTAAAGCAGACTCTAGACTCACAAAAGCAGACTGAGATTTTGATAAGGAAATTGTGTGTGTGGGAAGATATGGGTCAGTTATACCTGGGGTGTTATTATTTAATGATGCATGTCTCACTTTACTTTCCTTGGCATAGGGGTCATTTTAATACCCCTCTAACAATATTGTATTAAATAAGATAATGTTCACAAGCCATATAAATGTCTTCTGTATAATTCAGTAAATATTGACTATAAATATCAGTGCTACCCCATTTTTCTAGCTGCAGTGTGAACAGCACAGAGGAGAGCCATAGATGCACACAATGATTCCCAGACTGTTGTGTGTACATCTGGAGCCTTCAACATATTATAAACACATCATGCAAAAACACATATTCTTATTTTCCAAGACTTCATGTTGATTCTATGCTTCAACTTCCAAAGCTTACCCTTTGGTCTTCTCTGAAAGAGAACATGCTGAAGATCTACAAGTAGTTTAACATGGCAATGCAGATGTACACAAGAAAGTAGGGTTTTTTGTGTGAGAACTGAAATGGTAACAAAAAAAAAAATCCATGTCTAGTGACTCAGATGAGAGATTACTAAAATCAGGCCAGGACATTATTGATAATCAACTTCTGAGTCATGATTTTCAAAATTGTCCAGATGCCAGTCAGTCAGATCTGAGTCTAATATCGGTGAAGAAGAACTGGAAGATGATATTCAGAACAGAGAACAGAATCACTGAATCATGCCAGTCTCTGTACAGAAAGGTGTTGGAAGCACAGGAGCAAGAAGACATGAGGAATACTGAAAAAGTGAGAGCCTGAGAAAAGATGATAGTGATTCACCAGTCCTATCTCAGGGAAAACAGCAACCAGTTATGAAGTAATGACTTGTTTTCAAGACTCATAATGATGGCTTAGATTGAGTGATCTTTGAGACTGTTTTGTTTGACTGTATGTTAAACAAAACATCCATCCATCCATCCATCCATTCATATGACAGATATTGAATCCCTATTCTTTGATAAACACTAGTTAGAGATGGGCACATGGAAACTCAGGTCTCAGATCTCAAATATTGGCTTCAAGGAACTTATAATCTAAAGAAGAAAGACAATTAACAATTCTAAAGGAATATGAACTATATTTAAAGTAATTGGTAAAGTGTTAAAAGAGGAGTAGTATCTAGTCTCACTTGATGGACCAGAGAGGAGTAGAGATGGGAAAAGGTGATGTTTAGGTTACAGTGATGGAAATCATAGAGGGATTATGTATGCAGGAAGACACGACCAGTTTAAATTTCAAAGAACAGGAAGAAGTTTAGTATGCAGATATGAGTTATGATAGGGTTCCCTAGTTAAGACTTGGGTGTAAAAAGGATTTCAGAATGAAAAGCAAGGTATTTTCTAAGAAATATAAGAAGATTGGTAAGGGTTAACACAAAGAAGGCTGTAGGAGGTCTTCCATATACAGGAGAATGTTTTGTAAGTTATCCTAAATAAATGAAAAATAAATAACTTTGAATGTGATGATCTTGGATTTTTTTTAAAATAAGAGACGCATTATTGATATTGCACAGGATAGAATCCAGAGAGTGAACCCTGAAGAAAATGAAGCCCTGAAAAAGCTGTTAGTGGTGATGGAAAATTAGAAGGACACAAAATGAAAATACTTAAGAGTATAGAAGCTCTGTGCTTAATGGCTAATTTGTTGGAATGTAGGCGTTTAGGATGATTGACAAGATTCTGATCTGGATGCTTTGTAACCACTGCTAGGAGACATATAGGGACAGACCAGAATAAAGCTACTGTGAGTTCAGTCTTGGACCAATTGAACTGGAATTGCCTGTTGATTCTTCGTTGGAATGAAGATGCTCAGAGTTATTGGATATAAAAGCTGGAGCTCACAAGATAGATGGGGTTACACATTTAAATTTGGCTTTTAATAACAAATGATGAAATTGAAGACCCATGAGAGATTCATGAGTATCATGAAGGCTGAAGGAATAAAAAACATGAAGGGAACTGAGTATCCAAAAGACTCACACCAGAAGCAAAGCCTCAAGCAAAGAGAAGGGAACAGCAGCATTAACTGTTATGGAGATGCTGGGCAGTGGTGGCACATGCCTTTAATCCCAGCACTTGGGAGGCAGATGCAGGCAGATTTCTGAGTTTGAGGCCAGCCTGGTCTACAGAGTGAGTTCCAGGACAGCCAGGACTTTACAGAGAAACCCTGTCTCAAACAAACAAACAAACAAACAAACAAACAAAACAAAAAACCAAAGAAAAAACAAAACAAAAACTTATGGAGACAGAGATAGATATCATACCCATGTGATTTTAAAAAGTGAAAGTGTCCTTATATCTCATTGTATCTTCCTACAGATTCCAAGTTGTGATTGGACCTACTGTTTACTATGGGAAGTACTTGGCTAACATTCAAGATGGCAGGAGGAGGGGTCTTTGGGCTGTAGCAATTTATGTGTGCTAGAAGAAGAAGACAGTTACTATTTCTTGAGGACTATATTAATTTCTCTCAAAAGTTTCTTTGGGATTTCTTGGCAGACAGGCAGCTTGGTATACTTTTGTGTAATCATGGTTGGCTGACTCTTACACTTAAATGCAACTTTTCATTGCAACTTTTGCTTTGCCCTGCTTTTGACTTTTAACACCTGAGCCATCTCACCAGCCCTCCCCCCTTAACTCTTAAGATTGATATCTTGACATGCTATCAACTCATTATGAGACTATTTCTGGTAGCTGGAATATGCATCCTGGAACTCTCTTCCTCTATCTGCCATGACCCTACCATTTTGATTAGAATTGAAGTGGCATTTTCTTGAAAGGATGATTTCTCTGTGTTAATGTTTTAATGCTGACTGTGATCTGCCATTGTATTTGATTTATTAAGATATCCAGTGTGTGGGGCTGGAGAGATGGCTTGGTGGTTAAGAGCACTGACGATTCTTCCAGAGATACTGAGTTCAATTCCCAACAACCATGTGGTGGCTCACAACCATCTGTAATGGGACCCAATGTTCTCTTCTGATGTGTCTGAAGACAGCTACAGTGTACTCATATAAATAAAAAATAAATAAATCTTAGGAAAGAGAGATATTCAGTATGGGTTTTTTGAGCACTTTGTCCTTCCAATGAAAGTTTCACTGAGCGCTGCTTACAGATTCAAAGCTTTTTCCTGCTGTTTCTGGAAATGGTGTACATGAGTAATGGCAGGAAAGTTATGCTGTTCAAGGAGTCCATTTCCTCTGGAAAAGGAAACAAGTGGGCCTATGGAAAGAAAAAACAAATATTTCTTGCCTGTCTTAAGGAGTTGGAATATAATCAGAAATGTAATCAGAGGATGATTATAAGTAGATAAAGTTATTCACTGAAGAGTGAATTGAATATCTATTTTGTGACAAGCATTGTGCAAGCTTATACCAATATAATAGCTTGTAATAGCTGATGAAATAGACAAGATCTCTAGATGCATATAATGGGAGGATATAGAAACATTTTCTTAACATTAGAGTTGTCTGGGAAATCTAGAGAAAATCAAAATGACTACATAAGACATTGTAAGTCTTCAATATCTCTGACTCCTGGCTTTCAGGTTTTACCCCTGTGTTTTTGGAGGGGGATATACATCAGTAGCTGGTTGAACAGAACAGATGCCACAGTGGTCACATTCATGAAAGATGCCAAGTGCTACAAATTTCCCCATGGTCTTCACCCCAGATAGGTTTCTGTCTCTCACCCATGGAAGGTGGCAGATGAGTACCATGAAACCATGTATAGTTTTCTTTTCACCACAGGCAGAGTTTCACTCTAGTTGAACAAGTTCAAAGAAGGTTTCACTCTGATGGCTTTACAGAAACCTGGAACCTTTGAGGCATCATTTTAGCAGACATGTTTTGAAAAACTAGGGTGCTTCTTATTTTAAGCACTTTAATCATGACTTTTATCATTGGTCCATTTTAGAGTCAGGGTATCTCATTCAGTTGCTTTGGCTGGCACCAAACTGTTGGGTTCAATTGATCATCCTTCCACTGGAATAGCCAGGATTATAAGTGTGTATCATGAATCAAACTATAATAATGTGTCCTTGTAAGAGTGAGGTATGTTGCCATTGGATGTATGGTTCAATCACGGTGCCACTCTTTGATGTTACAGTTAGCTACAGTCTGCAGGGAAAAAAAAAACCCTATCAATATCTACCCCACTGTTGGTGTTGAAATGCAGATTCATGGATTGAAAGGGGAAAGTGACATAAAATTCTTGGCTTGGTTTCTTAGGGTTTCCATTGCTATGAAGAGATACCACGACCAAGGCAACTCTTCTACTAAACTCTTTTACTAAAGGTTTAGCCCATTATCATCATTGCAGGAAGCATGGATGCATGCTGGAGAAGGAGCTGAAAGTTCTATGTCTTGATTCTGCAGGAGAAAACTGTCATTCTCAGGCAGCTAGGAGGAAGCTCTCTTTTGTGAGTGGGTAGAGCCTGAGCATAGATCTCCAAAGCCCACCCGCACTTCCTCCAACAAGGCTACACCTCCTAACAGTACCACTCCATGTGGGGCAAGCATTTTCAAACCACACAATTTCCACTGGCCTAGTTTAATCTCTTTCCTTAGAAATTTGATACATGGTAATTTTCTCAACAAAATTCAATTAAACCTGTAAATTTGACTCCACCAAGCTTGAGTCCATAAATCAAGGACTGTCAGAAGATCCAGCCAGAGGTGGGTGAGGGCCACATAGAGCTCCTTTATCATGGCCTTAGACTCCCAGGCCAGTGACTGCTCCTGACTCTCCTAGTCTCATCTGTTGCTTCTTTACAGCAGCCAGAATGGGACAAGCTGATAAATAGCAGGTGATCATCCTGAGATGGTCTGCTTCAGATCATTATATAACCTGCGACAGGTTCTTCCTTATTAAGCAAAGCTGTAAGGGATTCATTTTAGGAAAGATTTATACTTTTAATATGCTTTTCCTGTTATTATTAAGCACATATAACAATCACCAAGTAATAGCACACCCATTTGGAGCAGATCTCTGCAGATCCACTGAGATGTACAATTAGATGACTTAAGTTTTAATGGTGATTCTATAAGAATTCCTAAAATTATATCTGTGATTATTAAGTTCATTTGTAGTGGGGCTGCTATTAGATCTTTTTCTGAAAGTCAAAACTGCAATGAAAACTCTGCCAGTCTCCCAGGTGTTGCCAGTTAATCGCTCTTAGATAATAACCAGACTTTCTCCTACTCAGAGCACATTCCAAGAGGTTGTAAAACAATTAACCAAAGATCATAAAAGTGAACTAACAATTTATTATAGGTGCTAGGACAGAAGATAAAATATTGACTGGGTTTATCTATACAAAACTTCTCTAATAATAGCTATGGTTTTAAATCTTCAGTGAACCTGTGGAGCTGAGACAGGTGATGGATTTTAGTCAGATCTTACTCCAAATGGATATGCATGTAAACACTCTCTGTTGTTTCTGAAACTTCTATTTCAATTTATGCTTTGATTTTTTTGTGTGAACCTGTGATGAACTTTGTAGCATGTGATCATGTATTTCAAAAGATTATAAGTACTGAAGACAAAGAGAAGGGAGAAGAACTTTTTTCCTTTCCCCTCCTGGAAGAATCTTGTCCTTTACTAGATTTTTTTTTGCCCCCTTTCCCTGCCTAGAGAATTTTCCCTTTCCCCACTTAGCATCTTTCTGCTTTTCCCCTAGCTAGCTTTCATAGAAGTGTTTTACATCTTAGTAATAAATGCTATAATCACTTTTTAATTTTTATTAGATATATTCTTTATTTACATTTCAAATGTTGTCCCCTTTTCTGCCTCCCCCCCAGAAAATCCCACAACCCATCTCCCCTACCCCTATTCCCCAATAAACCCTCTCCCACTTCCCTGTCCTGGTATCCCCCTACACTGCTGCATTGAGCCTTCCCAGGACCAGGGGCCTCTCCTCCCTTTTATGTCCAACAAGGCCATCCTCCTCTGCCTATTCGTCTGAAGCCATGGGAAATTCCATGTGTACTCTTTGGTTAATGGTTTTGTTCCTGGGAGCTCTGGGAGTACTGAGTGGCTCATATTGTTGTTCCTCCTATGGCACTGCAAACCACTTCAGCTCCTTGTGTCCTTTCTCTAGCTCCTCCATTGGGGACCCTGTGCTCAGTTCAATGTCTGGCTGAGAGTGACCCCCTCTGTATTTGTCATGTACTAGCAGAGTCTCCCAGGTGACAGCTATATCCGGCTCCAGTCAGCAAGTACTTGTGGGCATCCAGGATAGTGTCTGGGTTTTGTAGTTGTATATGGGATGGATCCCTAGGTGGAACAGTTTTTAGATGGCTTTTCCTCCAGTCTCTGCTCCACACTTTGTCTCTGTATCTCCTCCTGTGGGTATTTTGTTCCCCCTTCTAAGAAGGACCAGAGTATCCAGCTTCTGGCTACTATAAATAGGGCTGCTATGAACATAGTGGAGGATGTGTCCTTATTACACGCTGGGGAATCCTCTGGGTATATGCCCAGGAGTGGTATAAGGGGGCACTATGGTAGTATGATGCCCAATTTTCCGAGGAACTGCCAAACTGATTTCCAGAGTGGTTGTACCAGCTTGCAATCCTACCAGCAGTGGAGGAGTGTTCCTCTTTCTCCACATCCTCTCCAGCATTCGTTGTCCCCTGAGTTTTTGATAAGTGCCCGCTTTTCTTCCTGCAACTTCTACCTAGCAGGCTGAAAGTTAGAGTGGAGCAGTTCTTGCTGAGGCCAGGTTACTTGATCCCACTCTTTAGGCTACAGGTGTTAATCGCCTAAACCAGCAGCTTTCTACCCTCAAAAGAGCAAGAAAGTTTTTAGGATGTTTTGCAAATTATCATCAGCATTTTCAGTACAGTTAGAGACGTAGAAAGTCCTGAGACCCTCAGACTTTAAAGCCATCACCAGAGTCCTACTCTATGTCATCATCACTACCATCTCTGGACCTGGAGGTTCTTGGCAGCTTCTGGACAAGACTTATCCATTTCCACCTTGATGTGTTTTTTCTTTGTACAAGTTGGTGAGTGATTGGATTGACACAGTGTTCAGGATTTTCCCCCAATTCTGGGAAATTGGAATTAACTGTGGATGCTGTGAAGGTCCTCATGGTTGCTAAGCAACTGAAAGGAAATACAGAATACCTAAGGGATGGGCCTGCAGCTTGCTGACTGTCTTCCCATGGGCATATTTCATTCATTGAAAAGACAGTTACAAAGTTTGGGATGATTTGTATTATTCTTTCAAAAGAATTGTATTGGGAAGTCAGTGCAGGTTTGGTGGCACATGCCTATAATTCCAATGCCCAGCAAGCTGATACAGGAGGGTTGAGAGCTCAAGGCTAGGCTGAACTTGTCTTAAACAGCAAACAAAATAAAGAAGAAAGCATCAATAGTCACAAAACCATTACCAACAACAACATAAATAAAAGCATGCCACCGGTCTTCGACATTACTTGTATCTTTGGCATAGTGTTCTGAAGCTGTTTACTCCATACCTGGGGAAGTCACAGACCCATGGGAGAACCAACTGGCCTTTTCTTGTTAAACAGATATATGCTTGTTATCTTCTAAACATTTATGTTTGTGTTTTTATAATACTGCTGCTGTCTGCCTCAGAAGGAACCCTTGTACTCCTAGGTGCTTAGAAGCCATTGAAACATTACTGGTCAAGTTTCTGAGAATAGTGGCCATTGCTGTGGCACAGTGGCCCAATGTTCAGGGTGGGGAGATCTGAAAATGCAGGTCTCATGAGTTGTTACTCAAGCCTGAGTAGAGTTTTTGGTGATAGAGAAATCCTTGGGTCACCCTGTGAGTAACCCTCCACCCATGCTTCTGTAAGTAACCACAATAAACTCATTATGGTAGACTTGGGTGGGCTATGGTGGGTGCCTTATCTAGGGTGAATAGAGTTTTATTCATTTTTTTCCAGGAAAAGTCTTAAAATGTACAGGTTTAACATAGTTTTCCTTGTCTTCATTCATAGGTTTGGTATTGATTGTTAGTTTGAAATTACTTTTTTTTCATGTTAAGGAAATGTATATTATGACTGTTTAAAGAGTTCTTTTAAATCAAGTTTTAAAAGTTTTCCTCTTTTGATAACTAGCTAAAACACTTTCATTGTTTTTCTTAGTATAATCTATTAGTACCAACCACACTGTTGACACTTCAATGGGCTTGTTATAGTGTTAGGCATTGTTATTATTATAATTGATGTAGAATGAGATCCTAATAAGTGAAAGGTAAGTCACCTTCTTCAACTAAGCCTGTTGGAACGTTGTTTATTTAGCTTTGTGATGATGTCATTCCACTATATGACAGCTTTCTGCTGACTCTGTTTCATCTTTCCTCTTCAAAATGTATATTAGGTGTTGGACTTCTTAATAAACTTGCTTGTGTGAGTCAACAGCTTATGCAAGACCTCCTGATCCCACCTTTCTTATCTTCTTTTTTTGTCTCATCTCCTGGTCAACTCCTGCTTAGGATCCTGTTATTGAAAGACAACCGACTGGTCCAGGTCACAGTTTCTAAAGATTGAAACTTTCCTAGGCTCAGCATTCCTCAGTTGGGATGGGATGTGGACTTATTTATGGAATGCAGAATCATTCTCTTTTTCTGTATTGGACCAGGGGACATATGTGGCCATGGAGCTGCTCTGTCATTATTAGACAGTAAAGCTGTCTAAACCCATTCAGGCATTTACTCTTCTCTGAGTAAATTCTGAAAGGGTATCACGGCAAGTTAACATTTAATCAGTTTCTTAAAGATTGATTAATCCCAGCACTTTGGAGGCAGAGGCAGGCCAATCTCTGAGTTCAAGGCCAGCTTGGACTACAGAGTAAGCTTTACTCTCTAGGACAACCAAGGCTACATGGAAAAACCCTGTCTTGAAAAATTAAACAAGTCGGGCATGGTGGCACATGCCTGTAATCCCAGCACTTGGGAGGCAGAGGCAGGCGGATTTCTGAGTTCAAGGCCAGCCTGGTCTACAGAGTGAGTTCCAGGGCTACACACGGAAACCTTGTCTCGAAAAACCAATAAATAAATAAATAAATAAATAATTTAAAAAACCAAATAGACAGACAAATAAAAAAAGATTGCTGAAGTCTTTGAGAAGAGTTGAGGGGTCAGTAGAATGTTGAAAATATTGATGTATATGGTAAAAGAAGAGCAGAGAGAATAGGCTCTCATAAGTTGTTCTCTGACCCAAACATGCATGCTTTGGTGCACATCTGCATGAACGTTTGTACACACACATATCCATAAGAACACACACCCATACAAATAAATAAACACATATAATAAAAATGGATCAATGACTCAATAGAAAAATTGTCAAAGTATGTAAAAGACAAAACCTAAGACATACAGAAATATGTTCAATTTTATTTTACTTAGAAATAAAATATAAAGTATGCTACTTTTAAATTATCAATTTGACTCAATTAAAAAGTCAAGCTGGTTAAAAAATAAAGAAACTAGGCATATTTTACATGGTTGTGAGGAGTTTTTATCCTTTGAGGAATATAATCTATGCACCTCTGTCTTCCAATTCTTCCTGAATTTCCTTCAACATGGCCACAACTTCATGTCTCCTGTTTTTGTTAGTGCTAGTGAGTTTCATTTATCTACAATAGCATGGGAAACATATCAGTGGCCACCTTCTCAGAACAGAGTGATTCTTTCTCTCTCAGTGGCTATCAATGATCAAAACTCCTCAGTAAGGGAAGGGGTCTGGAGAGCACCTCATTTCTCCATCCCAGAATTTTGGTTGGCTTGGTTTTGTCATGGTCTTCTGCAGGTAACCCTAGATGATGTGAATTTATGAGTTCAAGAGCCAAGCCATGTTCAGAAGACAGAATTTCAGTGTTCCCCTCCCCATTCTACTTCTTATTTATTCCTTCTGTCTCTCTTTCTATGGTGTTTTCTGGGCCTTGTTGGAGGTCCTAGGGGTGCATAGGGAGAGTGATAATGATGTTTCATTTAGGGGTGCACACTCACAATCTCTTTCTCCCTCAGCACTTGACCTGCTGTGTGTTTCTGTATCGAGTACTTCCCACTGCAGACAGAAACTTCTCTAAGTAAAGTTGAAAGAAGCCTGGTGGTCCTGGCTCAGCTAGGGCCTTCTGCCTGGATTTGTCAGTTCTTACTGTATTAAATTTCTATTGCTGTTATAATATTATGATAAATCTAGTGGCTTAAAGTAACATTAAGTGTGTGTTTCTATAGGTCAGAAATCTTGGAAAGGAGGAGCTGGGCTCTCTCCTTGGAAGCCTAATGGGTTAAAATCAATATTTTCTTGGGCTAAAGTTTCCATCTGTCTCTCTTCCAAGTTTACTGAGACTCTTGTGCCCTTAGGCATTTTAGAACTCCAGACTCTAGGACTTATAAGGGGGAACCCTGAGTTCTTGTAATTTTAGTTTTGGATGAAGACTTAATTTGGCTTCCCCGTTTAGAGGCTTTCAGAGTTAAACTAAGCCATTCTATGGGCACCTCCAAATTTCTAGCCTGAGAAGCTTCATCATGGGACTTAGGCTCCATAATCATGTAAGCTCATTTTTCCAGTGAATCTGGCTTCATACATCTAGCTGTGTGTGTTCATTTGTGTCTATCCTTTTGGCTGTCTAGAATTCCTAGTAAGCTACCATGCTAACTTTATATACCTACTCATAAATATTTTCTTCCAGGAATCCTACTGTTTAGTTAATATTTTAAAAATTAGTTCTTCTAAGATTCATTTTAGGGTCTGCAATGAAATGAGGATCTAACTTGCTATACTTTTTGCAATTGGTTAGGCACCTGTGGTTGTTTGAATAGGAATGGCCCCCATAGACTCATTTGTTTGAATGCTTGGCCCATAGAGAGTAGCACAATTATAAGATGCGCCTTGTTGGAGGAAGTGTGTCACTGATGGGATGGGGGCATCTGATGCCTTTGGCATCTCCTATGCTCAAACTTCATCCAGCGTGGCATGCAGTTTTCTTCTGCCCCCCCCCCCCCCCCCCCGTGAATCTAGATGTAGAACTCTTACCTCCTCTAGCACCATGTCTGCTTGTACACACCCTGCCATGATGAAAATGGAATAAATCACTGAAAATGTTAGCCAGCCCCAATTAAATGTCTCTCTTTATAAGAGTTGCTGTGGTCATGGTGTCTCTTCATAGCAATAAAACCTTAATTAAGACAACAGCATCCCAACAATATTCTTAAGTAGCTCTCTCTAATGCTTATAAAGGCCACTTTTATTATATAATTCATACATACAGATATTTGTTTCTAAATGTTCAATTCTGATCCTGTTGTTACCCAATAAACTGGGATTTCTGTCATTCTTTTTTTCTTTTAGTATATTCTAGCTTTATGGTATACTTTCACATTGTTTTATATTTGGGGAAATCTACTGACACCACTGTGTTTCTAACAACTTTTGTTGTTAGTCTCTTTTGTATATTTTCAACTGTCTTGTAATTTTCTCATTTGTTGTTTTAATCAGAACCTTATATACAGAGTTCTCTGTCTCCACATAGCTCAACATATTGGGGGAAATTTCTAACCATGCCAACTACAATCAATTTAAATTATAATGACTTAAGTATTTTTTAATGATTTTTCAGATTTTTATTGAATATTGTCTTCATTTACATTGCCAATGGTAAAAACTTTCCTGATTTCCCCCTCCCCAAAGACCCCCAGCCCCTCCTACCCCCCCACCCCCTCAACATATATGCCCCTCCACCTGACCCATTCCCACCTCCCCCCTTGATTTCCCTTTGTTGGGGGCATCTCTTGAGCCTTTACCTGACCAAGGACCACTCCTCCCACTGATGCCCAACAAGGCATTCCTCTGTCACATTTTTTGGCTGGAACCATGTGTATCCCTTGGTTGATGGTTTAGTCCCTGGGAGTCCTGGGGTGTCTGGGTGTCTGAAATCATTGTTCTTTCCATGGGGCTGTAAACCCCTTCATCTCCTTCACCCTCCAGGTCCTCCATTGGGGACCCCATGCCCAGTCCAATGGTTGGTTGCTAACATCTGCCTCTGTATTTGTAAGTCTCTGGCAGGGCCCCTCCAGAGACAACCATGGCATGCTCCTTTTGGTATACACTTCTTGTCGACCATAGTAGTGTCAGGGTTTGGTGACTGTTTATAGGGTGAATCCCCAGGTAGGACAGTCTCTGGGTGGCCTTTACTTCAGTCTCTGCTCCACACTTTGTCTCCCTTATTGCTCCTGTGACTATTTTGTTCCCTTTCTCAGAGGAACCAAAGCACCCTCAATTAAGTTTTCCTTCTTGAGCTTCCTGTGCTGGGTGAATTATAACTTGTTTATTATGAGCTTTTGAGCTAACATCTGCTTATTAGTGAGTGTATACCATGTGTGTTCTTTTGTTATTGGGTTACCTCGCTCAGGATGACACTTTCTAGTTCCATCCTTTTGCCTAAGAATTTCATGAATTCATTGTTTTTAATAGTGGAATAGTACTCCATTGTGTATACATACCACAATTTCTGTATCCATTCCTCTGTTGAAGGACATCTGGGTTCTTTCCAGCTTCTGGATGTTATAAAGGCAGATATGAACATTGTGAAACATATGTCCTTATTACACGTAGGAGCATCTTCTGGGTATATGCCCAGGAGTGGAATAGCTGGGAATGACTTAAGTATTATGCTGGTCAATTATTGACTTTTTCCCTAGATTATCACCTTCCTCCCTGCTAAGATGATTATTTTGTACTGTGTCTTCTTCTCTTCAAATCTTTACTCCTCCATTCTTTTTTTTTTTTTTTTAAAGATGTGTGTGCATGCATTCATTCACATGTGTGTGTGTGTGTGTGATGGGCATATATGGAGGTCAGAGGACAACTTGTAGGAGCCAGTGTTCTCCTTCCAGCATGTGGGACTGGAGATTTAACTCTGGCTGCCAGGCTTGGTGGCCGCCTTCATTAGCTGAGCTATCTCGCTGGCCTTCCCTTTTCATTCTTACTCTCACTTGTAGAGATTTTTTATTTTTCAATGATGATTTTGGAAATAATTTCTGTTCTAAAAATTTTAAATACATTTTGTTTTTCAGTGCTCTCCAAAATATTTGATACTGTTATGGATTCTAGGCAAAATAAGCCAATGTGTTGCTGAAGGAGACTGAAGTTTAGAAGGGGAGACAGGCCCATAAATGAATCTTATGAGTAGCATATAAGCATTGCTATGCTGAGAGGAATTCAGAGAGAAAATTGAGAAACTGCTGCTTGGGAGCTGGGAGGAAGGCTTCCTTTGGAATGATATTTGAGCAGAATCTGACAAGTGTCAATTAAATCTGAAATTGATTAATCTGTGTCCATAATATTTTAGAAATCAGATAAGTATGCATTCCTCCCTATATTTCTCTTCATAATAGAAGGCAACCACAATTTTAAAATAAAATTGGGCTATACTTTTTCTTGATATATACATGCATGTGTATATCTATCTATGTATATTCTACTTGTGATAATTTAGCTGTTTTTTCAGTTTCCTTTGATTATGTTTATTGATTAAGTTATTTATGCTATCCTCAATATCCTTGTTCATCAACTATTGAAGTAATAATGACTGTTCTTCAAATACCCTGTATCACCTTGTTTTAGAAGAACTGACCTTTTAGTTTGGGCTAAATAGTTTCTGTCTATACTTTTTTTGTATACTATAATTAATTAATTAATATATTTGTACATGTGCTTCCATATAGTTTTAGCTTATTAAGGTCATCTTGTTTTATTAACTATTTTATTAATTTAAAAGATAACTAGGAGTATTTTTTCATGCTAGTACTTATCATCCTAGTATTTGGAAGTCAAGTCAGGAAGGTTGCCACAAATTTGAGGCCAGCCTGGTCTACATACTAAGTTACATATTGGGTAGGGCTACCAAGCGAGACCCTGCTTAAAAAAATGATAGCAACAGCAGCAGCAGCAGCAGCAGCAACAACAACACCGACCAATCAACCAAGCAAAAAATTAAACAACTCCTAACCCCTAAACAAGCCACTAATTGAAATTGTCAATACTGCTATAAGGTGGGATTTGTGTGCCTTTTCCTTGTAACTCATATTTCTAGGGACTGGTACCCAGCCTGCAGCACTGTAAGGAGGTGGTGGAAACTTTAGAAGGTGGGACTCTGATATCCTCTCTCTACTTTTTGTCTTCTGCTGCCACGAGGTTTAGCTTCTTCTGCTGTAGGACCCCATCCTGTGGTGCCTCACTACAAGCACATGAGTCAAAGCCTCAAACAGCCAAAAGCATGCACCAACACGAGCATTGCATCATTATAACTTGATTGTCTTATGTGTTTTGTCACAGTGACTAAAAGAAGATTTTTTACTACATACCAAACTACTATTGGATACTAAGAAAACAAAAACAATTAAGGATGCTTGCTGTTGTTCTTAAAATTCCACAATTCCAGAGTTTAACAGCAGAAATAAACATATATTGCAAGAGCAATCTGAATGAGGATTTTTTTTTTTTGTGGTAGGATATGTTGAGTAGGCTTTTGGTAAAAAAAAAAAAAAATTGATTTTTTTCGTTTCTGTTGTTGTTGTTGTTGTTTTTTGCTTTTGTTTTGTTTTGAGACAAGGTTTGTAGCCCTGGCTGTCTTGGAACTCACTCTGTAGACCAGGCTGGCCTCAAACTTACAGAGATCCACTTGTCTCTGCCTCCCAAGCACTGAGCTTAAAAGTCTACACCACTACCACCCAGCCTTAAGTGGTTCTTTTTTTTTTTTTTAAAGATTTATTTATTATATGTAAGTACACTGTAGCTATCTTCAGACACACCAGAAGAGGGTGTTAGATCTTGTTACGGGTGGTTGTAAGCCACCGTGCGGTTGCTGGAATTTGAATTCAGGACCTTCGGAAGAGCAATCAGTGCTCTCAACCGCTGAGTCATCTCTCTAGCCCTTTAAGTGGTTCCTAAAAGTGGAATTGAAAGTTTACTGGGAGGAAGAACAGAAGTGTGTGCAAAGGCCCTGGAGACATGGCTGGCTATAGAGCTGGAATAGAATCAGTTCAGTTAGAAACAGAGAATAGGAGATCAGTGAACCTGGAAGAGAGAAAGCTGGAATTGGCAGAGGGAGGCCATGAGGATCAGCTGCTTTTCTGTTATACTCAAAGCAATGAAGTGTTAACATTCATAGGAAGGATGTTTGATGGTTAGAGTTGTCAATCTGTGACAGGAGAAATGGTGTAGAGGAAGCCAGAAGAGGCAGTAGAAGGATGTCTGTCGCGACCACCCTCGCCGGCAAGGAATGACGCAAGACATGAAGATCTTCTTCAAGCAGTTTACTCAGGATCCCTGTACTACTTCTTCTCCCCTGTACTTCTTCTTCTCCCTCCTGTACTTCTTCTTCTGACCCCGAGAGAATCAGCCCAGCCCTTAAATACTAATAGCCAGCCAATCAGGCTTAGCCACGTGGGCACTGCTGATAGGCTGTATCCACGCGGAAGGCGCAAGACTCAACAGGCTCCACCCAAATAAGGACTTGTTAACTGTTAACGACAGTTAAACGACAGTTAACAGGCAAGCAGCTCCCTACAGATGTCACTACAGACCAAATTAAAATATTGAATTGGAACAAAGCCAGCGAGCTAGAAAATCTGGTGGGAAAACATCGCATTCCCAGATGACTGGAAGTGAAAGGCCAGGGATAACACAGCTGCTTGACTGGATTTTTGCTGTACTTAGGGAATTGAAAGCATTTGCATAGTCTGCATGGCTGGAGTAATTCAGGTGGAGAGAAATAAGGTCCCATACACTTGAGTGTGGCAATGACTTTGGAGGGGACCAGAACAGTAACACTTATGGAAACACCTTGTTCAAGGCCCTTATCTCCTGTCTCAACTGTGATTATAAAACATAGCTTGCCAAGACTTTCCTTATGTGCCTAACTCTTGTTGGTTTTGCAGAACACAGCTAATTCTTCCTGATTAATGCAGGTAGAAGCCCAGGTACCCTTCCTCAGAAGATAAACAAGGTCTTCCCTGGGGATGGTCCCAGGACTGACTGTTCATGACAGACTTTTTTTGGACTCTCAATTTTCAAATGATTTCTCTTCTTTAAAATTAACTTATAATGCTTCATCACCTGGGTATGGACCTAGTCTGGATTTCTTTCTCAGCCTCCTTTTCTTTTGTGTAGAATGAAGTCAAACCTCCATTCAGAATGTTACTGTAATGCATTCCATAGGGTGTAAACATTCTGGAGAGTTCAGAATGAAGGGACCATTTAAAATTAGGAAAGTCTGTCATAAGCAATGGACACTGATTTCTTCTTAAACATCCTTTGCTTTCCATTTATTTTTACCCCATTAAAAGCAAAGTAGGTTGCAGAAATGTTCTTTTTCCTCCTAACATTTTTTTTTTTTTTTTTTTTTTTTTACTTAACAACGCATGAATTCTGCCAAATACAGAAGCATCTGGAGAGTTATGTGATCATAAACTTGCCTTATAACAAATCCTGGAGGCATCCCTTGTGTATTTAGCAATAAATAGGTGGCTGTGGTCTGAGCCCCATTCTTACTCTTTCTGAGATGTGTAACTCAGAAGTGAGTTGGTTATTATAGGCCTGGGTATTGACATGTCTTTTAATGTTAAGTGGAAAAAACTAATGTCAGAAGCATGCCTGATTTGACTTATGGTTCACAATGACAGCCAGCTGTGGTCATTCAATTCCAGGGAAGACATTGTCTATAAATAGCCTCTCCTGCTCAATCTCAAATCAATATTTGGAAGACTATATATGAAAATATTAAGAATATATAATACATGAGAATATATGAAAATATTAAGATTAAGTGAAGTATTTAAGTGTGATTACTTGTTTGTATTTATTTTTAGGACTCTATTAGAATAAGTAGTTAACTAATACATAAGAATTCTACATGCAGCTGGGCGTGGGTGGCACACGCCTTTGTTCCCAGCACTTAGGAGGCAGAGGCAGGTGGATTTCTGAGCTCCGAGGCCAGCCTGGTCTACAGAGTGAGTTCCAAGACAGCCAGCACTACACAGAGAAACCCTGTCTTGACCCCCCCCCCCCAAAAAAGAATTATACATGCTTCTAGAGTGCTATGTGAAGTTTTTAAAATACCATTTCGTAGTGTACAAATATTCCAAAACCTTCCTTTCTAACTCCTTTTTTGAAACAGTAGATTATAATCACTCTACTTGTCATGCTGTTCAGTAAATGTTGGAATGCATTTCTCCCATCTTAGCACCTGTTGATCACTCTTTTTCTAATCTTTTCTCCAAGTGGTACACTTCTTCTTTTTATTAAAATTTTATTTTAACAATATTGCTAGTGTCTATGCACCACACTCTTTTCACCTAGTCATCAGTTGAACCCTTAGGTTTTTCACATTTGCTATTCTTATGAATAGAACTGTGATAAACCTAGTAGTACAAGTGCCTCTTCCACACACATTTAATTTTCTCTGAATATGGACCTGGTAGTAGGACTGCTGCACCATACAAAGTCTTAATTTTTTGAGAATGCTATCATGTAGCCATCCAGCAACTACTGGCCAACTGGGTTTACCTGAAAGGGGGACTGGAAATGAAAAAGGTAGGGGGTCGAGAGAAGAACGAAGCCAAGACAAAGGTTCTGATCAAGGCTCAAAGTTTAATAATAAGTTTTGTGTTTACAAAGGGAAAACCCACAAAATCCATCTCCTGCTTCAGCTGGAGTCTGTTGTAGAGTAAGGTCAGGGCAGGCAGCCAAAACAGCTAAGTTCCCATGGAACTTGCAACTGCAACCAAGTCAGATGTCTCTGTCTAGGTTGATAAGACCTGTCATGGCAAATGTCAAAGGTCTGCTTCGCTTGCTCAAGGCTGGGAAGGTTACACTATCGTACTATTTTCTTCAATGACTAATTTGCATTCCCATCTATAGTGAGTAAGTATTCCCCTTTCTAACTGTCTAACCAGCACTTGTGGTCTTTTGATAGTAGCCATTCCTACTGGAGTGACAAGACAGCTAGTTGTGTCTGAGTTATTATTATCAGTTATGTAGAACATGCTTTATATCTTTGCTGCCCAGTTGTATGTCTTCCTTTGGAAAGTGTCTGTTTAGGTCAATTGCCTTGTTTATATTTAAATATGTGACTAGTGTGTCATGGATTTTCTCTTCAAGACCTTTAAAACAAAGTTGTCTAGAACAGTGGGAACCCTAAGGTCTGCTCTGTCTGTGGATTACTCTCTGCTGAAGGACCCATCTCTCCAAGGCTACAACCCTTGGATGTTCGATATAACCCTGTGACCATCAGTCATACAGGGCCACGCCCCAGGCCCCTAGTATTCTGACTGGACTCCACCCTCACGCTCACCTGTTTACAGCCAGGTTTTTCCCATCCCACAGTTACCCCAGAACACTATAAAAGGGACCGTGTGACCTCTCCTTTCTCTCTCTCTCCCTTCTCTTTTGCTCTTCTTTCCTGTCCTCTTTTTTTGTCTCTTGCCCCCCATCCCCCTCTCCATTCTCTTCCCATGTGGCCATGGCTGCCTCTAACCTCTTCTTTTCCTCTTTACTTTTCTATATCTTTTTTCCCCCTTGTTTTCTATAATAAAGGTTTAAAATCACGGGCTGTCTCTTCTTACCTAAACCTGCCCTGTTGGAGCAATGATTGGAAATGTTACATCATTTCTTTTTCTCCTGGAAAGCATATTTCCATTCAGTTTCCCCTAAAGTTTTTTTCTAATGCTTTTTACATCTAAAACACATTTGGTTTGTGCCCACTCATAGTTTCTTTCCATGCTGACTACAATATCTTTTCTGTTTTATTTCCTGTAACTACAGGACTCTAGATAATTCTTAAATTTGTTCTGGATTGCAAGACTAGAGAAGTGGCTCTGCAGAAAAGAGCATTTACTGTTCTTGCAGGTGGCCCAGGTTTGATTTCTAAAACCAAGCCAAGTACTTTACAGCTGCTGCTGGTATGTAACGCTTGCTCTGTCTGAGTGGTCTGAACCCTCTCCTGGTCTCCCTGGGCTCCTGCACTCATGCACACACATACTCATACAAAGAAACACATTCATATACATACTTAAAAATAAAATAAATCTTTTAAAATAAATTTGTTCTGGATTGAATTACAATTCTTAGTAGTATGTAACTCATTGAGTAATATATAAAATTTTTATTGTAATTATGCAACCACAATAGTGTGATTAATTTGGATTGTGTCTTAGTCAGGGTTTGTATTTCTGCACAAAACATCATGACCAAGAAGCAAGTTGGGGAGAAAAGGGTTTATTTAGCTTACACTTTCCACATTGCTGTTCATCACCACAGGAAGTCAGGACTGGAACTCAAGCAGGCCAGGAAGCAGGAGCTGATGCAGAGGCCATGGAGGGATGCTACTTACTGGCTTGCTTCCCCTGGCTTGCTCAGCTTGCTTTCTTATATAACCCAAGACTACCAGACAAGGGGTGACAACACCACAATGGGCCCTCCCACTCTTGATCACTAATTGATAAAATGCCTTACAGCTGGATCTCATGGAGGTATTTCCTCAAGGGAGGCTCCTTTCTCTGTGATAATTCCAGCTTGTGTCAAGTTGACACACAAAACCAGCCAGTACAGATTGCAATCCATTCAATAATACATTAAAATATATTTGTATTGTAATTGTGCAATAGTATAGATGGTGTAATAATGGATTTGGATTGTCTACTTGATGGAATTAAGAGACACCTAATCATACATTTTTGTGTATCTGTGAGGGTGTTTCCAGAGAAGTTTAACTGAAGCTTAACCCATGTTAAATGTGAAAGGCAAAAATACCAGAGGCTAGGGTCCTAACCTGAATAAAAAGGAGAAAGCCTGATGAACATCAGCATTCATTTCCCTGTGCTTCTTGTCTGTGGGTACAATGTAGCCACCTGCTTCACATTCCTGACAGCATGTATTCTGTCAGGATAGACTGTATCTCCGTACACTGTGAGCATAAAAAATGCTTACCTGAAGTTCCTTCTGTTCAATATTTTGGTCACTGCAGTGAGAAAGTCAACTAATGCAGGTAGCGAGATTTTTTTTTTTAATGTACTTCATTTGTTCTTTGGTGAATAATACTTTATGGTAAAATGAGACAAACTTCATCATGATTTTATTCCTGTTTCAAATTTTGTGCATTAATCTGAATATCATCAGAAATTCCTTTGAATATCTATCACCTGAAAACTCAGTTTGATGCTCCTGAATTTTGTTCAAAACAAAAACGTGACAACTACCTAGCATACTCAAAAGAATTATTTATTTTTTTCTGTTTTTTTGATTGGCTATTTTATTTATTTACATTTCAAATGTTATCCCCTTTCCCAATTTCCCCTCCACAAACCCCCTATCCCCTCCCCTCCCCCTTCTTCTATGAGGGTGTTCCCCTACCCACCTATCTGCTTCACTGCCCTAACATTTCCCAACACTGGGGCATCAAGCCTCCACAGGACCAAGGACCTCCCTTCCCACTGATGCCAGATAAGACCATTCTCTTCTACATATGCAGTTATTTATTTTTTGAAATTTCTAGGAAATAGCCCCAAAAGGTTTTCAATGGTGTTTAACAATGCACATAGTTGCAATTTTTACTCTTTTGGGAAAAGTCACTTTCTTTAGTATGAGACCAACTTTAGGGGAAATTGAATGGAAATATGCTTTCGAGGAGAAAAAGAAATGATGTAACATTTCCAATAATAGATCAAATACTCATACATTTTAAACAGTGGGTGACAGTAAAAGTAAACTTACTGAGTTTCTGACCCAACTATCAAACAAGAGCAAGAGTTGAAGCTCAATACTTATAATGCAGTTGAATTTTTATTTTCTTTTTTTTGGGGGGGGGCTTTTATTTTATTTATTTATTTATTTTTATTTACATTGCAAATGATTTCCCCTTTTCTGGGTCCCCACTCCCCGCAAGTTCCATAAGCCCTCTTCTGTCCCCCTATTCTTCCATCTACCCCTTCCTGCTTCCCTGTTCTGGAATTCCCCTATACTTTTGCACTGAGTCTTTTCAGAACCAGGGCCCACTCCTCCATTCTTTTTGGACATCATTTAATTTGTGGATTTCAAAGTTTCTAGGCTAATATCCACTTATCAGTGAGTGCATACCATGATTGATCTTTTGAGACCGGGTTACCTCACTTAGTATGATGTTCTCCAGCTCCATCCATTTGTCTAAGAATTTCATGAATTCATTGTTTCTAATGGCTGAATAGTACTCCATTGTATAAATATACCACATTTTTTGTATCCATTCCTCCGTTGAAGGACATCTAGGTTCTTTCCAGCTTCTGGCTACTACAAATAGGGCTGCTATGAACATAGTGGAGCATGTGTCCTTATTGCATGCTGAAGAATCCTCTGGATATATGCCCAGTAGTGGTATAACAGGGTCCTCAGGAAGTGACATGCCCAGTTTTCTGAGGAACCGCCAGACTGATTTCCAAAGTGGTTGCACCATCTTGCAATCCCACCAGCAGTGGAGGAGTGTTCCTCTTTCTCCACATCCTCGCCAACACCTGCTGTCTCCTGATTTTTTGACCTTAGCCATTCTGACTGGTGTGAGGTGAAATCTCAGGGTTGTTTTGATTTGCATTTCCCTAATGATTAATGATGTTGAACATTTCTTAAGGTGTTTCTCAGTTCTCAGAAGTTCTTCATGTGAAAATTCTTTGTTTAGCTCCGTACCCCACTTTTTAATGGGGTTATTTGGATCTCTGGGTTCTACTTTCTTGAGTTCTTTGTATATATTAGATATTAGCCCTCTGTCGGATTTAGGGTTGGTGAAGATTCTTTCCCAGTCTGTTGGTTGACGTTTTGTCCTTTTGACGGTGTCCTTTGCTTTACAGAAACTTTGTAGTTTTATGAGGTCCCATTTGTCAATTCTTGATCTTAGAGCATAAGCTATTGGTGTTCTATTCAGGAACTTTTCCCCTGTGCCCATGTCCTCCAGGGTCTTCCCCAGTTTTTTTTCAATTAGTTTCAGTGTGTCAGGTTTTATGTGGAGGTCCTTGATCCATTTGGAGTTGAGCTTGGTACAAGGAGATAAGAATGGATCGATGCACATTCTTCTGCATGCTGACCTCCAATTGAACCAGCACCATTTGTTGAAAAGACTATCTTTTTTCCACTGGATGCTTTCAGCCCCTTTGTCGAAGACCAAGTGACCATAGGTGTATTGGTTCATTTCTGGGTCTTCAATCCTATTCCATTGATCCGCTTGCTTGATATTGTACCAATACCATACAGTTTTTATCACTATTGCTCTGTAGTAGAGTTTAAAGTCTGGGATATTGAATCCCCCTGAAGTTCTTTTACTGTTGAGAATAGTTTTAGCTATCCTGGTTTTTTTGTTATTCCAGATGAATTTGAGAATTGCTCTTTCTAGCTCTATGAAGAACTGGGTTGGGATTTTTATGGGAATAGCATTGAATCTGTAGATTGCCTTTGGCAAGATGGCCATTTTAACTATATTAATCCTGCCAATCCACGAGCATGGAAGGTTTTTCCATTTTCTGAGATCTTCTTCGATTTCCTTCTTCAGAGACCTGAAGTTCTTGTCATATAGGTCTTTCACTTGTTTGGTTAGAATCACCCCAAGATACTTTATGTTGTTTGTAGCTATTGTGAAGGGGGTCATTTCCCTAATTTCTTTCTCAGTCTGCTTATCCTTTGAATATATAAAGGCTACTGATTTGCTTGCATTGATTTTGTAGCCAGCCACTTTGCTGAAGTTGTTTATCAGCTGTAGGAGTTCTCTAGTAGAGTTTTTAGGGACACTTAAGTATACGATCATATCATCTGCAAATAGTGATAATTTGACTTCTTCCTTTCCAATTTGAATCCCTTTGACTTCCTTCTGTTGTCTAATTGCTCTATCTAGGACTTCAAGAACTATATTGAAAAGATATATAGAGAGGGGGCAGCCTTGTCTAGTCCCTGATTTCAGTGGGATTGCTTCAAGTTTCTCTCCATTTAGTTTGATGTTGGCTACCGGTTTGCTGTATATTGCTTTTACTATGTTTAGATATGGGCCTTGAATTCTTGTCCTTTCCAAGACTTTTAGCATGAAAGGATGCTGAATTTTGTCAAATGCTTTTTCAGCATCTAACGAAATGATCATGTGGTTTTTTTCTTTGAGTTTGTTTATGCAGTGGATAGCATTTATGGATTTCCGTATATTGAACCATCCCTGCATCCCTGGGATGAAGCTTACTTGATCATGGTGGATGATCGTTTTGATGTGTTCTTGGATTCTGTGGGCAAGAATTTTATTTAGTATTTTTGCATCGATATTCATAAGGGAAATTGGCCTGAAATTATCTTTCTTAGTTGGATCTTTGTGTTGTTTTGGTATCAGCGTAATAGTGGCTTCGAAGAAGGAGTTGGGTAGTGTTCCTTCTGTTTCTATTTGGTGGAAGAGTTTGAAGAGTATTGGTGTTAAGTCTTCTTTGAAGGTCTGATAGAATTCTGCACTGAAACCATCTGGTCCTGTGCTTTTTTTGGTTGGAAGCCTATCTATGACCCCTTCTATTTCTTTAGGGGTTATGGGTCTGTTTAGATGATCTATTTGATCCTGGTTTAATTTTGGTAATTGGTATCTGTCTAAGAAAATGTCCATTTCCTCCAGATTCTCCAGTTGTGTTGAGTACAGGTTTTTGTAGTAGGATCTGATGATTTTTTGAATTTCCTCGGTTTCTGTTGTGATATCTCCATTTTCATTCCTAATTTTGTTAATTTGGATACTTTCTCTGTGCCCTTTGGTTAGTCTGGCTAAGGGTTTATCTATCTTGTTGATTTTTTCAAAGAACCAGCTTTTGGTCTTGTTGATTCTTTGTTTCTACTTGATTGATTTCAGCCCTGAGTTTGATGATTTCCTGTCTTCTCCTCCTCCTGGGTGAATTAGCTTCTTCTTGTTCCAGGGTTTTCAGTTGTTCCTTTAATCTAGTGTAAGATCTCTCGAATTTCTTTTTGAAGGCACTCAAAGCTATGAGTTTTCCTCTTAGCACTGCTTTCAATGTGTCCCATAGATTTCTGTATGTTGTGCCTTCATTTTCATTAAATTCTAAGAAATCTTTGATTTCTTTCTTTATTTCTTCCTTGACCAAGGTATCATTGAGTAGAGTATTATTCAGTTTCCATGTGTATGTGGGCTTTCTGTTGTTTTTACTGTTACTAAAGACCACTTTTACTCCATAGTGGTCTGATAGGAGGCATGGGATTATTTCAATCTTCTTATATTTGTTGAGGTCTGTCTTGTGACCAACTATATGATCTATTTTGGAGAAGGTAGCATGAGGTGCTGAGAAAAAGGTATATTCTTTTGCTTTGGGATAAAAAGTTCTATATATATTTGCTAACTCCAATTGGTTCAAAGCTTCAATTAGTTTCATTGTCTCCCTGTTTAGTTTCTGTTTTCCTGATCGGTCCATTGGTGAAAGTGGAGTGTTGAAGTCACCCACAATTATTGTGTTAGGTGCAACGTGTACTTTGAGCTTTAGTAAAGTTTCTTTTATGAATGAGGGCGCCCTTGTATTTGGGGCATAGATGTTCAGGATTGAGAGTTCTTCTTGTTGGATTTTTCCTTTGACCAGCAAGTAGTGACCTTCCATGTCTCTTTTGATGACTTTAGGTTGAAAGTCAATTTTATCTGAAATTAGAATGGCAACTCTGGCTTGTTTCCTGGGACCATTTGCTTGTAGAACTGTCTTCCAGCCTTTTACTCTAAGGTAGTTTTTGTCTTTGACATTGAGGTGTGTTTCCTGTAAGCAGCAAAATGTAGGGTCCTGTTTACGTAACCAGTCTGTTAGTCTATGTCTTTTTATTGGGGAATTGAGTCCATTGATGTTAAGAGATATCAATGAGTAGTGGTTATTGCTTCCTAACATTTTTTATTTTAATTTTATATGTGTGCGGTTATCCTCTTTGGGTTTGATGAAAGAAGCTTAATATCCTGATCTTGCCAGGGTATAATTTCCCTCATTGTACTGGTGCTTTCCCCCTATTAACCTTTGTAGGGCTGGGTTTGTAGTAAGATATTGTGTAAATTTGGTTTTGTCATGGAATATCTTGGTTTCTCCATCTATAGTAATTGAGAGTTTCGCTGGGTATAGTAGTCTCGGCTGGCATTTGTGTTCTCTTAGAGTCTGCATGAGCTCCGCCCAGGATCTTCTAGCTTTCATGGTCTCTGGTGAGAAATCTGGTGTAATTCTGATAGGTCTTCCTTTATATGTTACTTGCCCTTTTTCTCTTACTGCCCTAAGTATTCTTTCTTTGTTTAGTACATTTGGGGTTTTGATTATTATGTGACGGGAGGTATTTCTGTTCTGGTCCAGTCTGTTTGGAGTTCTGTAGGCTTCTTGCATATTCATGGGCATCTCTCTCTTTAGGTTAGGGAAGTTTTCTTCCATAATTTTGTTGAAGATATTTGCTGGCCCTTTAAGTTGTAAATCTTCACTCTCATCAATACCTATGATCCTTAGATTTGGCTTTCTCATTGTGTCCTGGATTTCCTGGATATTTTGGGTTACAAGCTTTTTGCATTTTGCATTTTCTTTAACTGTTGAGTCCATGGTTTCTATGGAATCTTCGGCATCTGAGATTCTTTCTTCTATCTCTTGTATTCTGTTGTTGATATTTGCATCTATGGTCCCTGATTTCTTCCCAAGGTTTTCTATCTCCAAAGTTGTCTCCCTTTGTGCTTTCTTAGTTGTTTCTACTTCTGTTTTTAGATCCTGAAAATTTTTGCTCAGTTCTCTAATTTGCTTGTTTGTGTTTTCCTCTAATTCTTTAAGCGATTTTTGTGTTTCCTCTTTCATGACTTCTGCCTGTTGATCAAGGTTCTCCTGTATTTCTTTAAGTGATTTTTGCGTTTCCTCCTTATTGGCTTTTGTATTCTCCTGAATTTCTTTCAATGATTTTTGTGTTTCCCTTGTAAGGGCTTCTAATTTTTGATCCATTTTCTCCTGAATTTCTTTAAGTATGTCCTTCATGTGTTCCTGTACTAGCATCATGACCAGTGATTTTAAATCCAAATCTTGTTTTTCTGGTGTGTTGGGGTATCCAGGACTTGCTAATGTTGGAGAATTGGGTTCAGATGCTGCCATAATGCCTTGGTTTCTGTTAGTAACGTTCCTATGTTTGCCTTTAGCCATCTGGTTCTCCCAGGAGTTAGATGGTCTTATTGTCACTGGCTGGAGCTTCAACCTACTGTGGATCTTTAAGGTTATCTCTGCAACACTGGATGACTGGGTTTCTTCTGGCACAGATTATTGATATGCTGGCTTCCTCTTTTGTGCCTTTGGAGCCCTTCTCAATCTTGCCTCAAGCAATGCTATACTTAGGTTGTCAAGGTCAACCAGGTGTTCTCTGTCTGCTCTATTATGAAGGGAAGAAGTTGTGGTGGGGGTCACTTCCTCTGTTGATTCTCACATAGGACGCAGGTCCTACAATGGACTGGCTTGCAGATGAACTGCCTATGTGCTCAGTTCCTGAGTGCAGGCAGACCCATGGTTGTGTGCACCACCAGAAATCTAAGGCTCAGGGTGTTATGGCACCTAGTGATACCTTTGTGTCCCTGCAGACAGCAAATATGGCTGCAGGTTTCTCTCCTTCCACAGCTTCCCGAGCCCAGCGGGCTGGCAGACAAAAGCCGCCTAGGTGCTCAGTTCCTGAGTGCAGACAGACCCCTGGCGGTTTGCACCACCAGAAGTCTAAGGCTCAGGGTCTAAGGCTAGTGATCCTTTTGTGTCTCTGCAGACAGCAAATATGGCTGCGGGGCTTCTCTCCTTCCACAGCTTCCCGAGCCCAGCGGGCTGGCAGACAAAAGCCGCCTAGGTGCCCAGTTGAATTTTTATAATTCCAGTTGTATTATTTAACTGTCAACTGGATAGAACCTAGGATCACCTGAAAGAGGAATTTCAATTGAGGGATTGCCTTAACAAGATTAATCTATAAGCATGTTTGTGAGGAATTATTTTGGTCATTAGCTGATGTAGGAAGGCCTTGCTCACTGTGGACAGCAACATTTCCTGGGCAGGTATGTATCTAGTTTTTGGCAACTTTGTGAGTGCTTTATTCCACCATTCTCTAATCCCCCTTCCACCCACTGAATCCTGTAACACTAGATAGGAGAGAAAAAAAGAATAGCCGGGAAAGGGGCAGTGCTATTGTTAGATTAGGAGCAGTTGGTGACTTGGAGCAAGTATGAGCTTTGCCATTAGGATATCTAATTTCTTCTTCTTTCTTCTTTGACTATGATGACTTAACAAACTATGACCACTACCAACCAACAGCAACCAACCAACAACTAACAACCCTTCCCAATTCTCGGGGAAGAACATTTACATGTCCTCTGAAAAGTCCCCAGAATTCCAACTGTCACACACTCATAGAAACCATCTGCTGCTGGAAAAATCATGCCTCTGCTAGAGCATGGGACAAATCATAGTCAGCTGCTGTGAACAATCTGAAGTAACCCCATATCTGGTATTAAACCCACACCTGGTATTAAAAACAAAAACATATTCTCATAATATTTCTATGGTTTTTTTTTTTTTAAAGAAACCAAAATGCCAAAATTGTCACCACATAGGTGATCTTGGTCAGTATAAGAAAACTAGCTAAGTAGGTGTCAGTGAGCCACCAGGCAGCATCCCTACATGAGTTCTTTGGTTAGAGGGAATATGTGGAGTAGCAAATAATCCTGCCTTTAATTTCCTGTCCTGACTTCTCTCAGCAATTGACAGTGACATGAGTGTATGTTTTTGGTTGGAGTGTCTTATTACTGCAACAAAAATGAAGCAAGATAGACAATTATTAAGCAGGAGGAAAGCTTCAATTATACATTAAAATTTTTTTGACAAGAGATTGTTTTCTATTTCTCTTAAAGAACTATACAAACAAAAGGTTGGTAACCACTGCCCCTGCTAGGGATGCTTGCCACTTGCTACAGAAAATTTGTAATCACCTAAATTTTATTTTACTGTATGTAATTTGATATATATTTAAAAATATTTTTTATTATTTATTTTACATCCTGACTTCAGTTTTCCCTCCCTTCTCTCCACCTAGTCCCTGTTCCCCACCTACCCCCTCATCTTTTCAGAAAAGGGCATGGGCCCCATGGATGTCAACCAGCCTTGGCATATCAACTTGCAGTAAGGTTAGGCATCTCCTCTCCTATTAAGGGTAGATGAAATAACCCAATAGGAAGATACGGTCTAAAAGGCAGGCAAAGGAGTTAGAGAAAGCCAGTACTCCCACTGTTAGGAGTCCCACAATGACACCAAACTACACAACTGTAACATATGTGCAGAGGACCTCAGTCAGTCCCATGCAGGTTCCCTGGTTGGTGGTTCAGTCTCTGGGAGCCCCTATGACCACAGGTTAGTTGATTCTGTGGATTTTCTGTGGAATCCTTGACTCTTCTGGCTCCTACAATCCTTCTTTCTCCTCTTCAGCAGGATTCCCCAAGATCTGCCTAATGATTGGCTGTGGGTCTCTGCATTTGTTTCCATCAGTTGTTGGGTGAGGCCTCTCTGATGATGACTGGGCTAGGCACCAATCTATGAGCACAGCAGAGTATCATTAGGAATCATTTTATTTACTTTTTTTGCCATTCATATTTAGTTCTATCCTATGTCTCTGGGTTATCCAGCCTCTGTTTTCTGGCCCTCCAAGCAGTGTTGGGGGTAGGATCCCTCTAATGGTATGAGTCTCAAGCTGGATCAATCATTGGTTTGCCACTCCCACAATTTCTGTACCACCTTTACCCCAGCACAATATTCCTTTCTTATAATTTTATGTCTACAAAGGGTGAAATGTGGTAGGAGGGATAGGTAAAGAAAATAATCCAGGGAGGGAAAAGTCACACAAAATTCCTTTTAAAAAAACACATGGAAATCTACTACTGTGAAAGGATGTGCATATATTATATATACATATACATCACACACACATATACATTTAAAACTAAAGCTACAGTTTTTATACTTGTTTGATGGTTGGGTGAGAAACTCGGTAAGTTTACTTTTACTGTCACTTACTGTTTAAAATGGATGAGTACTTGCTTTATGATTGGAAATGTTACATCATTTCTTTTTTTCCTTAATAGCACATTTCCATTCAGTTTCCCCTAAAGTGTTTTTCTAATGCCTTTTCTATCTAAAACACTTTTGGGTTTTACTTATTCATATTTCCTTTCATGATCTATATGAAGTGGGTTATGGTTTTTAGAGTTGTTGGCCAGTGAGGTCCTATAGATCTTATAATAGTAGAAGCTATTGCCAATGTTCTTGGTAACCTTCCAGAACTTTATGGGAAGACCCTATCTGAAGACGTTGTATGCTTGCGTCATGGAACAAGGAGATATGAAGCTGATACTGACCTGGAGCATCCAATCCTACTGGCTAATTTTCATCATGTTGGAATGTGTTTGAAAGGTACTGGAAGAGAAAAGGAATAATCAATATTACTCATCTTTGTTTCCTTATGATGACTGGCCTCATAAGACATGCTCACTGGGACAGTAATAACATGAACATTATGGGGATAACCAAACATTTTCTGTTGGGTTTAAGTCCCACTAGAAAAAATTAAACACATACCAGGTTTCATTATTAGGCCAACAACTTGTTGATAGATAGGTCATAGGCATTAGGGAAAACCTAGAACTGATAAGTCAGCTAAATCAGTGGTTCTTAATTTTCCTAATGCTGGGACCCTTTAATACAGGTCACATTGTGATGACCCCAACCATAAAATTATTTTGTTGATACATCATGACTTTAAGTTTTCTACTATTATGAATTATAATACAACTATCTGATATGTAAGATATCTGATATGATACCCTTGTGAAAGGGTCATTTGACCATCAAAGGAGTTGCAATCCACAGGTTGAGAACCACTAAGGAAATATAATATTAAACTGATTTCTAATGAGCTATCATTATACCAATAGATTAATGTGTCTCTCAATCCTCATCAGAGAAGTTCTATTTGCAGTAGATAGTGTTTAACCCAGAGGCCCACAACTGGCCACAGTGCAGAGGATAAGAGACTGAGGAATGCATACCCCAAATGGGACATCTATATCTTCCTTACTCTCAAGCCAGAGTGATCATTGCAGAAGAGGGAGAAGAAAGAGTGAAGGGACCAGAGGCGAAGGATGACTACAAGGAACAGTAGGGTCTGAACACAGCAGTGCAGCTGTGCGTGTGAACCCATAGTAGCTATGACAGAATGCAGAAAACCTGGGAAAGCCTAAGCCAGGCCAAATACCAGCATAGAAAAGGGATGGGCACAAAGTCCCATCTCCTAGTCAAGGAGCTACTAGCTATTGAGGAGGAATCCATTTTCTCAAGAGTATAGCCCCTGGTAAGTTGACCACTCTCTAGTGAAAGGCCACACATCTAAGAATATAGGGAGCTCCACTTGAATTTGATAGTATTTCTTTTTTGAAATGGTGTTAGGTGGGCAGGGAAGAGATTGTGGATCTGGAGGAGTTAGGTGAGAGGACTTAAATGATTAAATCGCATTGTATGAAGATCTTAGATGAGACGATAACATTTATTAAAACACTTATAATTAAAAATAAAAATAATTATTGACAAAATGTTTTTCAAATATGTATTTACTTAATTTATATGAATACACTATAGCTGTCTTCAGACACCAGAAGAGGGCATCAGATCCCGTTACAGGTGGTTGTGAACCACCATGTGGTTGCTGGGAATTGAACTCAGGACCTCTAGAAGAGCAGTTGGTGTTCTTAACCGCTGAACTATCTCTCCAGCCCAACAGAAATATTTTTACAAAAGAAAATAATCCTTAAGAGTAAATTTATAGTCTCCTAAGGATACCATCAAAATTTGACAACTCACCACACCAGCATAGTACCCTAGAAAATTGAACTTGATTTTATTTTCAATACTTCTGTCCTTTCCCTATGGGATTGGCATTGCTTTCAGTGTAACTTTTATCCGTGCTCAGGTAGTAATATCTGCTCATCAGACTTCTGAGTACTAATGTAATAAGAATAAGGAAGCAACCTATGTACTTTAAAAAATAGATATCCCTTCCGTGATGAGGGAATGTTATTGCAAGTGGTATCTCCTCCAGCCAATAAATGCCTTGAGTGTTTATCGGTCTCCTTTGCATTTTGATGCTAGATGATCCTCATTTGGGTGTGTTACTTCCATGCCTTTAATCACCCTTACCCTTTAAATGCTGCCAGTTTTGAATGAAGCACAAAACAAGACCAAGCACTGTAAAAATTTCAGTGTTGTAGATGTTCTGTCACATGGCTCACATGGAGTAGCAGATCCAGTGTGACTTGGCCCATCAGTGACATGTTCAAATCCTGTTTGACTCCTCTGACAAGTCCTTGTGTATAAATTACATCCCAGATGCTGGGGATTTTGGAGCAAGGCTCTAACTTTATCTCCAGACAATGGCTTTAAATCAGGCCTCAGAAGAAACTAGTGGTTAATTGCAGGTTGCCAAGCAACCATGTGACCAGAGTTTCCTATCATGAACTGTTATTATTAGCCCTGCCAAGCCATAAAGTCAGCTACCAGGATTAAGCAGCTCAAATGCCCACAGTCTCCAATGTTACAATATTTGTCTTCCTCTTTTACTGTGGTCTCACAGGGGAATTCCCTCTGATGAGTAAGAAAAAGCTTGGTCTGTTTTACACACACTGCCTTCAAGTGGACTGTGTTTGTCTTACAACGTTTGAGGGGTAGCTCTGAAGGATAATTGTGAAAGGAAATCTCAGGAGGCACAGGTTTGAGCAGTGCAGCTTCTCATTTATTTTGGAGAACATATTCTGAGGCTCCAAGGTTAATTTAGCCTTGTTGCTTTAAAGAATACCCATGCACCTCAGAGTAAGTAGCCCTCAAAGTTGTAGGTTCTGTGTAGCGAAGATCCTGATGCTAACCTTCTTCTGCTTTACCCACTCCCATTCTCAGCATTGTTCTGGTTTTGGACACACACACAGCATCTGAGCCAGACAAGGGAGTCTGAACCACTGGGCTGTAGCAGATAGTGTCACTGGGAGGGAGGCATGCATAATGAATAGGGAGAGATGCTTGCAAAGTTGATGATGAGTGCAGGTAGGCTTTTATGAACGTGGAAAAACATGGAAACATTTGCCTCATATAAATGTTCACCAAAGGGTTACTTCAGTGGACGAGAACTTAGCAATTAAATAGATGGGAAGAATCATTCTTTGGGTACCAGTTAGTCTTTTCCAACAATAATTCTTTGATGTTGCCAATTGATCTCAGGAGCAAAGTGGTCATTATAGCAGATTAGAGATTATTCATGAACTCAGCAACCTGACTTCTGCTCAAAAAGGTTGACCCAGTCATGGCTGTTGCTGACCCACTCTTGTCAGCAGCTTGTTAGCTCTTCTGAGGTTTGTTTTATTTGGTTTCTTCTATCAAGAAAGAGGTAGCAGTTCTTCCTTGTTGGAATAGGCACTAGACACATCAGATAAGAGCTTGTCTTCTCTGTGCACACAATGTTTCTGTCTTGGAATTTCCTGAGTGATAAAGACAGCGACTTTGTGATAACAGAATGACTCACAGGGGGACATTTGGTAGTGAACATTAGTGAAATGACCCAGGATATGGGTCTGGTCACTCAGAAAAGCCAACCATATAATTATAGGGAATGGGGCTTTGAGCCATGGTGATATTGGCCTGACCTCTGGAAAGCAATGGAGGGGGTTGGGCAGGCAGGAGACTATTACTATCACTGATACCCATGTAATAATAAGATTACAATAAAACTCTGGAAGATGGTGCCTGGTGGGCTTCAGTAATTGCTATTTCTCTGCCTGATGCCCCACACTATAGGGGGAATGAGGACAAATGTGCTAGGGAGAGGACAGCAGAGGCTTCAAATCCCCAGCTCTCCCCGAGCTTGCCTTGTGCAATTCTCTATTTAATTGTTTTTTTTAAAGAGCCTGCAATAATTAATACAGTGCTGTAAAGTTGTCTAGCAAATTATCCAACCAGTAGGGGTGGTAAGAAACCCACCTCCTTAGGTGGGGCATGGTGGCACACACCTTGAATCCCAGCACTCTGGAGGCAGAAGCAGGCAGATTTCTGAGAGTTTAGCTAGCCTGGTCTATAGACCTAGTTCTAAGATTGCTAGGGTTACACAAAGAAATCCTGTCTCAAAACAAAAACAAAAACAAAAACAAAGAAATAAATATGCAAAAAAGAAACCTGGGTTTTCTGGTGAAGAGTTGGAGTCAGGCTGGCCTTTGGAGGTGACCCCTGCACTGGCAGATGGTGCCTGAAGAGCTATGTTTTAACTTGAGAAATTTGGCTCAGCCCAGGGTGATTGATGCCCAGCTAATTCTGTTTAATCATATCCATGAAGTGTCATCTAAATCCTTTTCCTTTCTGTTCAGATGCTGTGTGTGTCCGAAGCCACAACAATGCAGAGAATGAAAGTGGATAAAGCAGAACAAGATTAGCATCAGGGTCTTCACCACATGGAGCCTAGAACTCTGAGGGCTACTTACGCTGGAGCGCATAGGGATTCTTTAAAGCAATGAGTCTACGTTAACCTTGGAGCCGCAGAATTTCTTTCTGAGGTGTTTGAAGTAGAGATGTTGGATGGTGTCCCTTCAAACAAAATTTGAATTTACATATTCACCCCAGCTGTGTGAGCAATGAGTTTAACCATAGAAAAATAGCAGGACTCTAGGAACATTCTGTTCCTTTTGCTAAACCATCAAGACCTTTAATCTAACCCAGTTATATCTTTGGAATCTGTCAATATATTTAAGTCATACAGAAACTCTCTCTCTCTCTCTCTCTCTCTCTCTCTCTCTTTTTTTTGATAAGGTTATAAGCTCTAGAGGAAGGGATCTGATCAAGTGTTTGAGAGCTGTGTTTGAGGTAAGTGTGTAGCTAAAAGATGGAGCAGAAGGACTGACCTGCCCTTAAAGATCTTCTGCAATAGGTTGTGTTTCGGTTGTTGAGTCATGCTTCCAAGATGAAGTAAGAGGATAGCATAGTAAGAGGAAACTGGATGTCTCATTCTGGTTTCTTTTTTTATCCAAATTTACTATTGTTCCCTAGAGCTTAGACTAGACTACACAGGTTTCTCAATTTGACCCTCTCTTTTATGATTGGAATGGATTAAGTTGCATTTCTCCACTTCCAACTAAATTCACAAGCCAAAGTCCTAACTCTCAGTGTGAGGGGAACTGGGAGTATTCTGAGATGGGCCCTTTGGGAGAAAATTGGATTTAGAGGAAGAGGTAAAGGCGGTGCCCTTATAATGGGATTAGTGTTTTTATGACACAACAGACATTTCCTCCACTGTGCTGGGACACAGCAAGAAGGTGGCCACCTCTAAGTTTGGAAGAGGACTCAGGATGGAAACTAGATAATTAAGTGCCACTTGGAACTTGGATTTCCCAGTGTCTGGAACTGAAAAAAAAATTTTTTTTTTTTTGACAAAGTCTTATATTGTTTGGAACTTGGATTTCCCAGTGTCTGGAACTGAAAAAAAAATCTGTTTTTTTTTTTTTTTTGGTTTTTCTTTTCTTTCTTTCTTTCTTTTTTTTTTTTTTTTTTTTTGGTTTTTTGAGACAGGGTTTCTCTGTGTAGCCCTGGCTGTCCTGGAACTCACTCTGTAGACCAGGCTGGCCTCGAACTCAGAAATCCCCCTGCCTCTGACTCCCAAGTGCTGGGATTACAGGCATGCACCACCATGCCCAGCTCTGTTTTTTTTTTTTTTTTGACAAAGTCTTACATTGTACCCTGAGTTGTTCTGGAATTAAGTATCACAAGCTGGCCTCAGACTTTTAGTGATACTCATGCCCGAGGCTCTGCAGTACTGAAATTACAGGTGTGAGTCACTATACCAAGTCAAATTTCTGTTCTTAAGTCAATGGTATTTCATTTCAGTATCTCAAGCAGACTAAAGTCTGGCTAATGCAATTTTCATCAGAATCTGGTGAATCACTTACTAATAGGTTAGGTTGACACATTTGTCTGTTTTTGGAAGGGGGAAACAGAAGTGATAACCCCAAAGTGAAAGCTTTCAAGGAAGCCTCAGGTGCAAAGTTTCTCTCCAGCCTCTCTCTCTCTCTCCCCTCCCTCCCTCTCTCTGTGTATGTCTAGAAAAGACATAGAAAGCAGAATTTCTCTTCCCTAAAGCAGAATAGAGAAACCAGGAATCCCATTCCCCTAAACTATGACACAGTTTTGCCCCTACTGTCTGTAGAAGAATTGGTAGTAAAGAAAATTTCAGAGCTGTCTTGTGGGATTGCACATCACCGTGTCTCCCACATTCCGAAATGACCTTGCCTTATACCCAGAAGAAAGAAATGCTACAGAAAGAAGTCATGAAGAATTGAAACAGAGAAGCCTTGCCTTCTGCCTGTTCTGACTAGATCATTTCCCTTTGTCCAGCCATCTCATATTTATACATGTTTGTCTGTACCTCATTAACCTGCTCATAAAATGGGCAGTTTGCTTTATGAATAGGTTAATGAGATGTGGACAAACATGATTTATACAGCCTGATTCTATAGGCTTTCAGCTGGTCTTTTAATATCAAGTAAAACTATGATTGAATTAATTTGTTATGTCTTTCTCTTATTAACCTGCCTTTTGTAACTGAGGCACCAGCCCTACCACCCATCATGAAGGCAGAGAAGAGGTCTCCTGACCAAAACAATCTCAGAGCCAGAGGGATTTAGTGCAGAATTCTGCCAGACACTCAAAAAAGAGCTAATACCAACACTCCTCAAAACATTCCACAAAACAGAAACAGAAGGAACACTACCGAATAGAATGAATGCACAGTTACTCTGATGCCTACACCACACAAAGACCCAAGAAAGACAGAGAGAGAACTTCATTCCAATTTCTCTTAAGAACCTTGATGCTGCCTGCAAGTCATGGACGCCCGTGTGAAAAGTCCTGACTTCCAGCTCATGGAGCCAGCATTTGAGTCTCGAACAAATAATTTTCATTTATGATTTCCTTATCAACATTTTCTTTGCTCTGTTTGTAGCTAAATGTTACTTTTTAAAAAATCTCTGTTAAAGCCAGAAGAGTTGATTAAGAATGGGCCACAGCAACCCTGCAAGCTGGGTCAAAAAATTTCAGTAGGTCAGTAATTTAAACTTCAAATCTGGAAAAAATTATTATTAATAATGTGAAACAAACCAGCTTAAAAAGTGATTTTGCATATGAATTGTCATATGTTGATATGTGTTTTTAAAAGAACCTCAGTCTGACTGATTTCAAACACTTTTTTTCTTCTGTGTATTGCTTTTAAGAGAGCCATCAGTTAGCTATTAGAATCTAGGTTGATGCATTTTTGTACTTAGCTGAACTGTATGATAGTTTTCATTATTTTACGATGGCAACATGAGACCTGTAATAAAATATGTAATGGGATTGAAATCTGGGGAGGAGGCTCTCCTGCTGTACAGCTAATAAATCGTAATGGATTAACAGGCAAAAAAGAACATGATGCAAAAAATTTCAATATTCCAGGGATGCAAGGATGGATCAATATATTCAAAAACCTATGAACATAATCCACTATATAAACAAACTGAAAGACAAAAATCACATGATCATCTTATTAGATGCTGAAAAATCCTTTGACAAAATACAACACCTCTTCATGTTAAAAGTCTTGGAGACATCAGGAATTCAAGGCACATACCTAAATATAATAAATGCAATGTACTACAAGCTAATAGCCAACCTTAAATGGAGAGAAACTTAAAGTAATCCTACTAAAATCAGGGGCAAGACAAGGCTGCCCACTCCTTCTCTATCTATTTAATATAGTACTTGAAGTTCTAGCTAGAGCAATAATACAAGAAAAGGAGATCAAGGAAATACAAATAGGAAAGGAAAGAAGTCAAGGTATCATGCATGATATGATAGCATACATAAGTGATCCCCAAAATTCTACCAGAGAACTCCTACACCTGTTAAACAACGTTAGTGAAGTAGCTGGAATTAACTCAAAATTAACTCGAAGAAATCAGTAGCTCTCCTTTATACAAAGGATAAATTGTCAGAGAAAGAAGTTAGGAAAAGAACACCTTTCATAATAGCCACAAATAATATAAAATTTGGTGTAACTCTAACCAAGCAAGTAAAAGATCTGTATGACAAGACCTTCAAGTCCATGAAGATAGAAATAGAAGAAATAGAAGACAGATCTTCCATGCTCATTGATTGATAGGATTAACAGTGAAAATCACCATCCCGACAAAAGCAATCTACAGATTTAATGCAATCTCCATCAAAATTCAACACAATTTTTAAATAGACATTGAAAGAACAATTCTCAACTTTTTGAAAAATAAACAAACAAAAAACCCAAAATAGACAAAACAATCTTGAACAATAAAAGAACTTCTGGGGAATCACAATCCCTGGTGTCAATCTGTACTTCAGAGCAATAATGATTAAAAACTGCATGGTATTGGTACAGAAACAGACAGGTTGATCAATGAACTCAAATTGAAGACCCAGAAATAAACCCACACACCTACAGACACTTGATTTTTGGCAAAGATTTTAAAAACTATACAGTGGGAAAAAGAAAACATCTTCAATAAATGGTGCTGGTCTAACTGGATGTCTGCATGTAGAAAAATGCAAATAGATCCATATTTATCACCCTGCACAAAACTCAAGACCAAGTGGCTCAAGAATCTCAACATAAAACCCAGTACACTAAACCTAATTGAAAAGAAAGTGGAAAAGAGCCATGAACACATTGGTACTGTAGGCAATTTCCTGAAAAGAACACCAATGGATCAAACCCTAAGATCAACAATTCATAAATGGGGCCTCATGAAACTGAAAAGCTTCTGTAAGGCAAAGGACATTATCAACAGGACAAATGGCAGCCTAAAGACTGGGAATAGATCTTCATTAACCTTACATCTGACAGAGGGCTAATATCTTAAATATACAAAGAACTCAAGAAGTTAGACTCCAAATAATCCAGTTTAAAAATGTGGTACAGAGCTAAACAGAGAATTCTCAACAGAGGAATCTCAAATATGTGAGAAGCTCTTAAAGAGAAGTTCAACATACTTAGTCATTAGGGAAGTGCAAATGAGAATGACCCTGAGATTCCTCCTCACACCAATTAGAATGGCTAAGATAAAAAACTCAAGAGACAGCACTAGCTGGTAAGGATATAGAGAAAGGGGAACACTCCTCCAGTGCTGGTGGGACTGTGAACTTGTACAATCTGGAAATTAATCTGGCAGTTTCTTTGAAAATTGGTAATAGTTCTACCTGAAGACCCAGCTATACTAATCCTGGGCATATACCTAAAAGATGCTTCACCATACCCCAAGGACAGGTGTTCATAGCAGCCTTATTTATAATAGTCATAAACTGGTAATAACCCAGATGTCCTTCAACCGAAGAGTGGATACAGAAAATGTGGTTCATTTACACAGTGGAATACTATGGCTATTAAAAACAAGGTCATCATGAATTTTGCAGGCAAATAGATGGATCTAAAATTTCATCCTGCGGTAACCCAGACCCAAAAGGACATGCATGTTATGTACTCACTGATAACTGGATATTAACCATAAAGTACAGCATACCCATGATACAACTCATAGGTCCACAGAAGTTAAACAAGAAGGAAGGCATAATCAAGGATGCTTGAACACATAGAAGGGGGAGCAAAATAATCATAGGAGGCAGAGATAGGTTGGGAAATGGCAGAGGGGAGGGGGCAGGGAATGGGGAGGCAGGAATGGGTTTGGCAGAGAGACAGGAGAGATGCCTAGAGGTCCAGAAGAATGAATGGAAATCTGAAGTTGCTGGGGTTGGGGGTTAAAGGAGAGGATCTCTAAGAAGTCTCAGAGACATGGGATAGGGGAGGCTCCCAGGAGTCAGTGAGGGTGACCTCTTGGAGATGCCTAACAATGGGGACTTGGAACCTGAAGAAGTCACCTCCTGTTGCCTGGCAGGAACCCCAGCGATGGGATAAGAACACCAACTAGAAGAAATTAAAATTATCCTGTCTAAAAGAAATACAGGGATGGAGGAGAGATGGAAGGAAAGGCTAACCAATAACAGACCCAACTTAAAAACCCATCCCATGGACAAGCACCAATCCCTGACATTATTAATAATACTCGGTTTTGCTTGCAGACAGGAGCCTAGCATAATTGTCCTCTGAGAGGCTTCTTCCAGCAGCTGTCCAAAACAGATGCAGAGACCCATAGACAAACATTAAATGGAGGTCAGGGACACTTTGGGAGAGATGGGAGAAGGATGGAAGGTCCTGAAGTAGATGGGAACCCTACAGGAAGACCAAACGAGTCAACAAACCTTGGCCCCCAGGAGCTCTCAGGTCTGAGCCACCAACAAAAGGATATTGGGGCTGGAATGAGGTCCTCTACACATATGTAGCAGTCAGGAAGCTCAGTCTTCATGGCAGCCTGGTCAGGCCTCAGGGGGAGAGGATGCACCTAATCAGGCTGAGACTTGATGTGCTAGAGTGTGGAGATTCCCAGGGGAGGCCCCACCCTCTCAGAAGAAAGGGGAGGGGAGTAGGAAGGAGGGACCAGGCACCAATAATTATATATAAAAATAATATATAATTATTTTGCTACCACTATGAATTATAATGCAAATATCAGATCTGCAGGATATCTGATATGCTACCCCTGTGAAAGGGTTCTTCAAGTCTTCAATGGGGTCAAGAGCCACAGGTTGAAAAACACTGTTATAAATTAATTTTTTTGTCTATAATTTTTCTACTCGAGTTGTCCTGTTAAAGTTTATTGACCACTTTGAGGAGCATTAAAAGAATTTGAGAAATCAAAAAGAAAGTGGAAATAGACAACAAAGTTTAAAGAAGGAAGGCATGAGGTAGCACTGTAATTGTACATGAATACCTACAAATCCTAAAAACATTCTATGGTCCTGCTGACTTTGATTTTCAACTTTATTTAGAAATGACTATACTGGTTGCATGGAAAAAATGTAAGACTAGTTCCTCTTGGGAGTGGGAGATATCTGAGTCATTTTTTTTTGAGACAGAGTTTTATTCTACAGCCCCGGTTTGCCTGAAATTCACTATGTAGCCTAGGTTAGCTTCAAACTCTCAGAAATTCTCTTGCCACAGTATCCCTACTGCAGATCACATACGTGAGGTACCACAATTGGCTGGTGCCTGCCTGTCTTTCTGAATGCATTCATTCACTGATGTTTCAGGGTCCGTGCTCTTGATCTCCATCCTAAACAAGTGGGTTTCGGAGATGAGCTCTTCAGGTCGTAATGGAGATGACTGCACACAAGCGTGGAATCTGAAGAAGAGCTCGAAGAAAAAAACCAGCTGATATGGCCGTGGAGGAAGGTAAGATAAGACTCTGATCAAAACTGAGGAGTTGACAAGACAAGACAGAACAGATGGGTTTCAGAGGAAAAGAAAACTTGAAACATTCCTAGATCCGTGGAAGTAGAGGGAGAGAATCTTTCCTAGCTGCCCACAGCTGGGTACAGGCATTCGAGGCTCTTCTGAAACACATTCCACTGGAATCGTGCAGGTATTTCATCTGTGGCTTCTCAGACACAATGAATGGGGAGTATCTGTCAAGATTTGATGACTCCATGGGATTCTGTGAAAAGTCTCCTGCACTTTTTTTCTCCCTGAAGGGGGCAGGGTCTCAAGCCCAGGGCCTGAGTGTGCTAGGCAAGTGGTCTGCCACCGAGTCCCAGTCTGCTGTAGTTGCTTTAAGCTTAGCTGTCTCCGCTCAGGGTTTGGAGAGGACCGCTTACAATGATCAAGCTGCAGTAAGAGCTCTATTTGGAAGAGCTGCTTTCCTAACTGGGGCCCATGCTATCTTGTAGGAGATAGAAGATAGCACCCCATGCAAACCAAACAAGTATCTCCCCATCCAGACCAGACCACAGCAACCACCATTTAATACCTTATTCCAAGTGAGAAGAAAATCAGAAACGCATCTTTGGGAGGGCTCTGTAATCACCTGTGGCAATCTCAGTGAAAATAAATTTCAACAATTATAAAATTTGAATTCCTGCTGAGGTTTCACCTAAGTAACAATGTATGAAGGTGTTTCCATTCTGAAATGAAACTGTTAAGGCTTAATCCAGCTCTCATCTATCTTCTGGTTTTAATAAATTGAGACAAAGTAACTTCAGGAAGATTCTTCCTCTGCTATCTTCCTGGCTTGTTTGTTTGTTTGTTTGTTTTTGTTTTGTTTTTTGGATTTGTTTTTTTTTCAAGACAGGGTTTCTCTGTATAGCCCTGGCTGTCCTGGAACTCACTCTGTAGACCAGGCTGGCCTCGAACTCAGAAATCTGCCTGCCTTTGCCTTTGCCTCCCAGAGTGCTGGGATTATAGGCGTGCACCACCACTGCCTGGCTCTGTCTTTCTATCATAAGAGTTAAGAACTGGAATTATCACAGAGTAGAAACTGGACACATCAGTATTTTGTAGAGCAGAGTTAAACATGAGACATTGGACCTTGTTAGTGGAGGAAGAATTTCAGTGAGGGACAGTTTAGATCCTCTTAAAGTGGTGTGCTTTATAAGACGTCTTTATAAGATGGATTGGATGACATCAAGGCCTCATACACTGCATGCTCTAACGTGGTACCACTGTAGTGGCCCACAAGTGACATGTTCCAGGCACTCTGCCTTGCCTTGTTTATATATCTCTCTTCTAATCCATAGAGTAGTTCTGTTGCAAAGATACTGTTACCAAGGAAAATGAAACTTAGACGAGAGTAGCTGTTGCAAGGTGACACTCTGCTGTGGCTGAAGCTGAAGCTCAGATCAGATCTAATCATCACCCAGATCAGATTGCTAGAGGGACTACCTGATCGAGCCCTTCCATTCATTCAATGAACCGGTACTGCATACTGTCAATGAAAAAAGGGAAGGAGTTCAAGAAGACATAAAATCATCCTCCGCCTTTAAGAACTCAAATAGATCAATTCAAGTTCCCCTGCTTTGTTCTGTAACAAAATTCCTTTCAGATCTTTGTTGGCCAACCAGGAAATGGAACTTGTGATGTACACAGGGAACCGGCAGTGAAATGGTGGGAACTGCCTCATGGGAATACAGAATTCTGAGATCAAAGTTGCACCACAGGTGCCTGACTTGTGATGTCTTATGTACTCCATGTCTCCAGGCTTCTCTAGGCTTATGTTACGTTCTCCTCCTCAAAGGTGTTCAGGACACAGGTGCATCTGGACCAGCCTCAGAGTTACGATGTTTACCACCAGTTTCTGATGGGATCTTTGGGTGGAATCTCAGGATTTATGCATCTGACATCTTCCCAGGTTCTCTGGACAGTATCGGTGTAGGGATTGTATGTCAAGAACCCTGTCAGGTCGCCTGTGCAGATTTTAAGCCCTCCTGGTTATGAAGTGATTCTTTCTGGTGGAATCCTTAGTAAGCTTAATCTGTTGTCAGATTTTTTTTTTTTAATCTTAAAGTCCAACGTCTACTTCCTCACTTTCTGTTCTTCCAATAATATTTTTTGAGTTCTTTGTTAAGAAACTGTAGATATTAAAATGAATGACCTCGTGCTTGGAGGTTTTGTATATAAGACAAATTTCTGCTCTTAACTGCTATTCCATATTATCAATATAATCTAATAATTTAAAAAAATGCTCTAAATTTATTTCAGGATGATGGGTTAAATTATACATTAAAAATCATTTAGATTTTATTAATGTGCTATGATGATAAAACTTAGTTAAATAATTCAAAAGTTTTCATGGAACAACTGTTGTCAGACAGAAATGAAATCTTAATTGATCTGCTTGATGCCATACAGAAACAGTTATTGACTATCCATATATGGTTGGATGGGTACATGATATTAGCCATTTATGGATGTACTGGTCAACTTTTAAATGTTTAGACGATGACGGATGATCAGTATTCAACTTTGGGGAATATATATGAGTATATGATTACTTAAGAGTTTTGGAATCGTATTGTGGTTACAAATTATCAGTGTGACTTTTAACATAGCATCATTACCAGTGTCTTTGGGGCGTGCTAATCAGGAAGTACTGTGGCTATTAGGAATCGTGCATTATCTTTTACTTCTCCAATTTTCTAAAGCTTTGAGATGACTTAATACTAAAGTGTTAGTGTTGAGTGGTGGTGTCATGGTGAAGGGCAGAAAGCTTTGGCATCACAGTGTGGATGTACTTTCAAATGAGTGGGTGGGTGGACTCAGGCCACATCCTAGCGATCACGTGCTCTGCTCAAGATCGCCCATTGACTTTTCGTGCCCTCCCACCCACTTGGATGCTGGATGTGGCATACTACAGCAATGACATCACAAGGAACAGGACACGTAGTACAACTAGAGTCATCACACATGCACAGTGTCCCCAAGGCATGGGAGTTTTGGAGGGAGGAAAGGAAAGGGGGCTATAGTAAAATTATATTATAATCTCAAAAATAAAAGAAATAATTAAAAATATTTTGTCAAAATTGAATGGATATTTTACCTATCAACATTTCTCTCAACCTCCCATTTTAATAAGAGGAAATGAACCAAGACCTCTTTCTTGATATCTAAATCAAATTATCACATCCATGTGTTTTCGTATTTCCTAACCTGAATTTGATGTATTCCTACCCTGCCAATGTGCTCAATCCTTTTGTAATTATGTTGCAGAAAAAGCAGTGAAAGGGCTGGAGAGATGGCTCAGGGGTTAAGAGTACTGACTGCTCTTCTGGAGGTCCTGAGTTCAATTCCTAGCAACCACATGATAGCTCACAACCATCTGTAATGCCCTCTTCTGGTGTGTCTGAAGACAGTGACAGTGTATTCATATACATTAAATAAATAAATAATATTAAAAAAAGGAAAGAAAAAGCAGTGAGTACAGAACTGATTCAGCAATATGTTAGACTTATCACTCTCGCATCCACTCACGGTCGAGCTCTGAAGTCATCACAAACACTTAAAGAGAACTAAGCTGAAGAAAGAAATCCACAGGCCAGCCCCACAACCCCCACTTTGTAGAATGATACATTGAGCCAAAATGTCAATAAAAGGACCTGTAACATAGTGGCAAGTGATCTCGATTCAAACAAGGTGAAAAATGAAACTCCAGTCTTCAAAAAAGAAAAATTCAGCAACAGTATGTATGGGGTTAGTATTACCATGGAAAAACCAACAGGTATAGATAGATATATTGCATTTTAGAATTCTTGGCTTAAGCACTAGTCAATAGATCTGAAGCATTTCTGAACTTTTAACTTTAGACTCAAAGCAGTTAATATCTGAAAATGCATATCAGGAGGCACAAGCTTCCAGTGTGATTTGTGAGGAGTCAGTTCCTCAGAAGTATGGATGCAGGGAGAAATTACTAGATTTCTGATTCTACTGAGCTGCCTTACTTCAATTTCCTGTCTTAATACGATTAAAGTGATATCAAATAAGAGCCGACCTTTATACTTGCTTAGTATTTTGACAGTCCCAAGTGTGTTCACTCCCACCACCATTTCCCTTCTTTCTTTGCAGAGATGGCAATAGCCTCCAGAAACATTATCATAATTCTCAATTTTCTCTTTCTACACTTCAACATTTATAATATAGATTCCAGGTTAAGGAGGTGTCCTGGCTAGTTTTAGGTCAGCTTGACACAAGCGAGAGTCATTGGGAAGAGGGAATGTTCTTATGGGGACATTTCTCAACTGAGAAAATGTTCCCATAAGAGCAGCCCTGGGGCAAGCCTGTGGTACATTTTCTTGAGTGATGACCACTGTGGGAGAGCCCAGCCTGTTGTGGGAGGTGCTACTCCTGGGGTGGTGGTCATGAGCTTCCCAGAAAGCAGCTGAGCAAGCCAGTAAGTGGCACTTCTCCATGACTTCTGATCAGTTCCTGCCTCTGGGTTCCTGCCCTGTGGTCTTGCCCTGACTTCCACTGGTGATGGACTCTTTGTTACCTGGAAGCATAAGGTGAAATCAATCCTTTTGAAGTTGCTATTGGTTATGGTGTTATATCACAACATAAAAACCCTGAGACAGGAAGTGGCTCAATGGTAGGGTGCTTGCCTAGAAAACAGATTTCTGAGGCCCAACTCATTCTTGGAAGTATGGCCCAATTCTTGATCCTGTAAGAATCTCTTCCCCCAATCTGCAGTTTATTCCTACAGTATGGATGCAGTGTGAAAGTCTTGCTATGTAAGGCCTACAGAGAAAGGAGGAAACAAAGTGAAACCTGTACCCAAGCATCGGTTGCCATGGGAAGAATGCTCCCTGGGGCCAACACGGAGAGCCCCAGGAAGCCGAGGTCATCTGCCATCCTGGTCTGTACGCTTGATCACTCAAGAACTAGAAAAATGTCAAGGACCCAATCCCAATCCCAGACATCCTTCTTTCAGCACTTGTTAAAAGTTCTTAGTGTAAGTGTGGACTAAGTCTCAGCTTAAGATCCTTCTAGGGCAGACAAGATGGGTCCTGGAGGAGAGGCACTCGCTGTGCCAGCCTGACGGTCTGAGTCTGATCACGCAACACACATAAAGGTGGAAGAAGCTTACGAATGTTTCCACAGTAACGAATAAAGGGGAATCATTTGAGTCAGTACAAGTGTGAAACAATGCATGTGCTATCTTAATATATTTAATTTAAAATAAGAAAAAGGTAGACATCACTTTTAAACTCCTAACAGTCAGTGAGCAATCGCTGATATTCTTAATGAAAAAGATTTATATCTATAAAACCACATGTAAGTGAGCAGCTCAGATAGGAAATATTTTAAAAGGCAGTTGCTTTGATTAAAATTGGAATGGAATGTTCTAGATCTGTTCACTTAATTGCTCTTCTGTTTCCGCAGCAGCAAAGCATTCTTTCAAATTCTGTTTGAACAATATTGCTATAATCCAACCTATATTAGTCACCATATAGATGGAGGTAAGATCATATCATCTCTATTTTAGCCTATCACAGTTCTTCTAGAGTCATACAGACCAGAAAAAAACCCCACAGGAACAGAATAGAGAAGCACCACAGTCTATAAATAGATCTCTCTGGACACACACATATAACACTTTTGACATAAAATTCTGTATTATAACCTCTATTATTCTATATCATATCTCCACAGCATTCTGTATCCCACAGTGTGAAATAACTTACAATGTACACAAATCCACATGCCGCGTGGAAGTTGGAGTCACCTGGTCCCTTATGAAAGTTCTAGGTGTTCCTTGGTAATTTTACTGAATCCAGAGCTAATGTTTGGCAGTCACCTCTGGCTCAAAGCTCTTGCTTCTGTATACTTAATGGCCTTTGTGAACTGTGACATCATCTAGCCAACACTTCTGGCCATGCTATACCAGACACAAGACTCAGTCTGAAGACGTAACCAGGAATCCATTTCATTTAGAATGTTTTATTGGTGTCTAATATCATTGCTTCTGAAAGGACAATTTTCTTCTGCAAACGCATTGCTTTTATACTTGGACTGATTAAAATGTTCCCTTTTAATTTATTACTATGTAAACATGAGTTCAGAGGAGGAAGTGACTTTTACAGGGTTCATAGAGACAAACAATGTTATCTGGAGCATTAGCTCCCAAACTTATGTTAGTGTAGTGATGTAACTTGGAAGTTGCAAGTGTCTGCAACCACTTCTGGAAGACATTTCCTGTTGTCTATCTAGACTCACTTTACTAAATGTACTCTCAGTGACATGACTAAAATTGCTGTGAAGAGAAGCTGGAGAGCATAAAATCAAAAGCAGAGACAGAGGAAGGGGAGAGGAAGAGACCAAGACCAGAGGAAGCTGAAAACCAGGGACAGGGAAAGAGTGGGAAAGTCTTGATGTATCCTGGAGTACAGTCAGTGGAGAGAGAAGCCATCACTGTGAGTTGGTGGGTAAGGCATGAGGAAGTAGTGGGGAGGGAGGTGATTGTGAGGGGGAAGTCCTAAGGACATGGAAACACTTTTGTTAGGAGGAAGCTTGATTTGCTTTCCATGGTTTGATTTGGGGTGGATATAGATTTGTACTTAGTTTTGAGGTGCCAAAATGAAGAATCTGTCTCAATTTTCTATGGTTGCTCTAGCAATTTATGATAGACCCAGGGCCTTAAAAGAACACAAAGGGGGAACTTTACCTCGAGTGCTATTGGGCTGAATCAAGGCATGTGACGGGCATCTTTCCTTCTGGAGACTCGACCCAGAATTGTGCAGTTTAACTTCTTAGGGTGACCCAAGTTCATTGGCTCCTGTTTCTTCCCCCATATTCAAAGCCAGCAATACCACCTCTCTCTTTCTTTACATTCTTCTGTAGTTACAGCCCCATGTGAATTGCTATTCACCTTTGAAGACTCACATGATTCGTTTCACTAAGAGAATTCTGTCCCCTATTTCCTTGTGAAGGAATTCATTGTTAAGCAATACCAAACTATTGTCTACATCTCGTCTGCTCTGTCTAAAGAGAGCAGTCTTCAAGTCTTTAAGTACCTGAATGGTCCTGGGTCTAAGTACCAGCTCAGTTTCTTGGAGTTTGAAGGAAGATGAAAATGCAGGAGCAACTGAAGCTAAAGAAGTTACTCTGGCGCTCATTCCAGAATGTGATGAGTGTTTTGAACACTTTCATTTTTACATCAGTGAAAACATCAGCTCTGTAGTGCTATCCTATCACAACAATCTAATTTTATTTCAAGCTGTGAATGGTACATTTCCCCCCTATTTAACAGGTATTTGCTGCAGCATCATGTTTCAGTCAACAACAGATTGTACATCTGACAGTGGCCCTACAGATGTCACTACATGATAAATAATATTATATCATATAGTGACATCATAACAATTATAGCTAATAGTTTATGATAGGCAGACAATAATAAACTAATGCAAAGGCACCTTTCTCAGAAAGCATCTTCATCATTAAGCAGTCTGTGTTTGTATTTAGTCAATCAAGCAAAGAACAACAAAGGAGAATCATTGTTTTGATTATTTTTTTCTTTTAGAGACTTTAAAGTTGTATGTATGTGAGTGTTTTGCCTGCATGTGTGTATGCACACTGTGTGCATGTAGTGCCCATGGGGAACTGGAGTGATGGAAAATTATGAGCTGCCATGTTGGTGCTGAGATCCGAAGTCCAGTCCTCTGCAAGAGCATTCAGTGCTCTTAATTGCTGAGCCAGCTCTCCAGCCTCAGAGCAGAAGCTTGTTGTACAATGGTGAGCACCACACCAAGTAAAACTTAACATTTCAAGCATAGCTTTGACATCTTTGAACCTCACACAAAGTGGCAGAATTGAAGCTGGAGTGTGCCTGATGCTGTAGCTTATTATTTTGTCCTATATTTCCATGGGATCTTACAGATCTAGTCATCTTCCTCTTCTTGAACACACTATTTTTTAGTTGCTGTTTGATTGCTGTGAAGAGACACCATGGTCCAAGGAACTTATAGAAGAAAGCATTTAATTGGGGCCCTGCCCACAGTTTCAGAGGGATAGTTCTAAATCATGACTGGGAGTCTGGCAGCAGGCACACTGGCATGGTGCTGGAGAAGGAGAGAGAGAGAGAGAGAGAGGAGAGAGAGAGAGAGAGAGAGAGAGAGAGAGAGAGAGAGAGAGAGAGGGAGAGGGAGAGGGAGAGGGAGAGGGAGAGGGAGAGGGAGAGGGAGAGGGAGAGGGAGAGGGAGAGGGAGAGGGAGAGGGAGAGGGAGAGGGAGAGGGAGAGGGAGAGAGAGAGAGAGAGAGAGCCGTGTAACTTAATTATTTCAAAGCTTACTTTTACACTTGATCTTAGCCAAAAAGCCAAGAAGTGATTCAAAGCCTACTTTTTCAAGGATGGTTCTTATACACTTTAACCTCCTTTCTAGCTCACTACCCACCAGAGGTAGGGGAAAAGAAAGAATGTGGGGGAGTAGACTTGTTTAGAAATGGTTCTTTGGAGAAAATCCCATGTGCATTGTCAGAAAATCAGTAGTTCAGTTCATTGGTCAGCAGCAGCAGCAGCTTGATCCACTCACAAACATTTCACAGACACACCAGCAGTCCAGTTTTATAGAGTTGGGATAGCAAACACGAATCAGCAGCGGTGGCACTACCCAGTGGAGGCAGCCCAGCCTCAGCAGAATTGGCACAAGTCAGCCGAAGGAATGTGGACTAGCAGGGATGACAGGAGGAGTTCTTGGCTGTGCCTTTCTTAGCAAAAAGATCACCAAAGGCTGGAGACCAACAAGTATTTATCTATGCAAGCAAACCAAGCCTCCATCACGGTCCGTTGAATCTTATTTATACTCCCCCCAAGCATCATGTGTCCTCCTTGCCTTACCATGTCTCTTGCCTGAGCGTGTGAGTCTGACTTAGCAAAACTTCACGAGTCTGTATCTACTGACAGCACTCTGCCAATCAGCTTGAGTTCGAGAAAGTGGCAAGAAGCCATGGCACACCACTAGACGTTTCTTTGGTGTGTTTCTCTCTATGGAGTCCTGACAAATGGAGCTCAACCATGCAATGTAAGGCAGATCAATACGTGTGTGTTGTTAGCAAAGAATCCTTTATCACAAGTCCTTCAATGCGCTCTCTTAACATCCTTTCCCCTGTGCCTGCTCCAGTGAAACATTCCTTCATGAGTCTGCCTTAGTGAAACATTCTTTCACTTGTGTCCACTTCAGGAAAACACTCCTTCGAGTGTTTGCTTCATTAGAACATCACCCAACACAACTGACTTCCCAAAAGGTCCTTAAGTTTCCACTTCAGGGCCTGGCTTAGGCTTTTGAAGCCCCAGAGCCCACCCCCAGTGACACACCTTCTCTAACAAGGCCACTCCTCCTCATCCTTCCCAAGCAGTTCTACTTAGCTGGGAACCAAGTGCTCAAACATGTAAGCCCACGGGGGCCATTCTCAATTCAAACCACCACACTTTGCATTTTTGGATGAAGATACTGAAGTCATCTTTTTCCTACTCCATATATTGTGTTATGGCAAAATTGGGACTGGAATTGGAGTGTATGAAATTCTATGTTATGTTTCTCTCTCTCTCTCTCTCTCTCTCTCTCTCTCTCTCTCTCTCTCTCTCTGTGTGTGTGTGTGTGTGTGTGTGTGTGTGTGTGTTTCTAAATTAGAATATAACTAATTTGTTCGTGGTCAAAATGACCATAAAAAGAGGTTTAATATACCTCTTAACATCCATTTTTATAGTCTTTCAAGGCTCCTTTCATCAGGACAGCCTACAACATTCCTTGCTTTTGGAAATATCACTGTTTGCATAGAGAAATATTAGAAAGGACTCATTACTGGGAGTTTCTAGGTCAGCACAATCTACAAAAATTAAAGAGCCAAGAGCTAGAGGCTGTATTTGAGGCACCATAAGGATGTTTCTTACAGATTGAGGGATAGAGTGGTTCTCCCAGAAAACACTGAGTCTTGGCCATTGGGTTTATGAAAAATGAGACTCAGAGTTCACTTGACACCATGAACAGTAAAAGGTGATGAAACATATATGGGGCTGGGGAAGGATGCTGGTCAAGAAATCAACTCTATATGGATTAGATCCAATTTTAAATCTAATCAAAACTGCATAGGCAAAACATTGCTCTTCATTAGAAATATAAACATATCGACAGTGCTTAAAAGTCTCCCTAAGCCATTCTGTATTTTATGTGAATTCTGTTTTTTGTTTTTTTAAGGCACTGTCAGACACCAGACCATAAATTCTACTGTGTCAGAAGAGGTATAAAATTATCCATCTCATTCTCCATTTTCCCTTATCTTGGGATCTTCTTTTGGGTTGATATGATAGCTTAATTACCATGTAAAAAGTCTAATAGTTTTTCTTATCAGGAGAAGTAGATGACATATAAATTCCTGGGAGAAGAAATTGCTCTTAATCAGAGGGGAAAATGTGGGAGGAAAGTATGGGAAAGAGGATGTGGGTCTGAAGTAAATCATTCCTTGTCAGTAAGGAAGGTTACATTACACAGAGGCCAGAGGGAGAGCCGTAAAAGAACCAAAACAGAAACTTTCATGGTGGGAACAGGCATGGAATAAAAATGGCTTCATTCATTAAGAGAGGTTGGCTTACAGAAAGTCGAGTGATCAGTTTGCCATCTATCTGGAAGCTGGCTACTGGACTTCTAGACTTGCTGCTGGTTAAGTCTATAATAGATGTATTTGACTTAAGCAGATCTATTCTGATGCCATCTGATGATGTCACAAGTATGAATTGGCTCTTTGTAGTAGAATGGTAGGATTGATAGGTGGCGATGGAGTCTAATGGGATATATCGTAGAATGAAGTTATTTCTCAACCTTCAGTGACATGACTCAGATTCTATAAGAATAAATTAAAAAATAAGGGAGCTCTAATATCCTGGTTCTTGTTAATGAGACAAGGAAAACATCATTCTACTCTTGGAACCCTTTTATATAAACAAGGATTACGTTGTGGGCTGGGGAAACACCTCAGGAAGTACCTACTGTGTAAGCATGAGGACCTGAGTTCAGATTCCTAGAATCCATGTAAAATCCAGGCCATATGTCAGCAACTTCAGTGCTGTTGGAGAGTGATCGAAAAAGACGCCTGTTTCCAACTCCTGATGTGCACATGCATGTGCAGAAGGTACCTTCATGCACACATATGCACACCCATACGAATGTGCATGTGCAACAGACATACATGTTATAGCTTATATGCCAAATGTCTTCACAGGCTCATGTGTTACAACACTTAATCTCCAGCTGGTGATACTGTTTTGAGACATTGTGGAATCTTCAGGGAATGAGGCTTAACTAAAGGAAGCAAGTAGCTGGAGGCAGGTCTGGAGGTTTACAGACACCCTCCCGCTGAGCTTTCTTTCTTCTTTCCTAAGATATGAGCTAGCTATCATTCTGCTACCGTCCCATGAATGGACAGGTTCATTCCCATGAATGGACAGGTTCATTCCCATGAATGGACAGGTTCATTCCCATGAATGTTGCCTTGTCTTTCCCACCATTAAACTGAACTAGCTTAAATCCCTCCTTGCCTAAGTTGCCTCTGGCAAAGTATTTTGCTCATACCAATGACAAAATATAAATAATACAGAAAACTGGACCTTTTGCAATGATAAATCTGGCCACATGGCTTTGAGGCCTTCTGAACTGGTTTGTGGGAGAAAGGTAAAAGAGTTTGGAGTTACAAGCTCTACAGAATGCTGTAAACAGAGCTGAATGGGCAATTCTGGTGGGAGTCCAGGAGACCAGGGTTTCAGTTGAAATGTAGAGAGTACAGCCATGCTTGTGAGGTTTGCAGGCAGAACAACGACTTTGGAGCTGGGCTGCAGGCTATCCATGTTATATTTTGGGGGAAAAATCTGGTTCTCCCCATGTCCTCATCATTAGAAGGAATCCGGGTTCTAAAGAAACTGACTCATTTATTTGGGGAGGAAATTTCAGCACAGCATTCAGACTGTGGTATGCTCACAGGAAGAGGAGCAGAGAGAGGTGAAAATGTGGAGTTTTTCAAGAAAAAGATCACAAAGCCAGTTAACATCAGGGATGTGCAACTGCTAAATTTACCGGTACTTATCAGTAGATGCAAACAAGATGTTTGCAATTGTTAAAGTGGTCAGTGACGTTAAAAAGAAAGCATGTATCCCACAGGATCATGCTAAATAAAGCACGATCTTTATTTAGCTTCATTCCTCAAAGAGACTTCAGTATGCTTTGATATGCATGTGGGATTGAATTAATCACCACAATAAATAGTTTTTACTAGATGGTGCTGTGTTTAAATAAGCCTAAAACAAATCAATCAGAGACCTAGTCCCAAAGTTTGAATCTAAACTGGCTGTTGTGCTGTGTTGTGTTGAATTGCCTTCTTGTCTCCTGCAATTCATTCCTGCTGCCTAGCCTGCCGACCTGAATTAATCTCTGGGACCCACTTGACAGGAGAGCATTGACTCACCAGTTGTCCTCTGGCTTCTATATGGTGCTGTAGTCTACATTCACCCTTCCCCATGGACATGGAATAAGTAAAATAAAATCTTAATTTAAAAACTCTAGTCACTAAGTTGCGTTTTGTCAAATGGACCTTACCTGATGCGTCGGGCATTCTTCAGGGCAAATTTGGTAATTTCTCTTGTGTCCTTTTCTTCCAGGGCTCCTTTCTTGCCCCCTTCCTGAACTCTCCACTCTCACCCATTTCCCTTTCCCCTCTTCCTTGTCTTTTTATGCCTTCCACCCTATACTACTCTCCTTTCTAATCCCCACATTTTTCTCATTTCTTTTATCTGTTTCCTTTTATTTTATTTTTTTAATTTGCCAAGGTGAACATGAAAAAGTAATATAGAAAGACAAGGGTCCTGGTACATCTCAAAAACCAAGCATATGATACTTTGCTTTAAAATATGTTACAGTTTTATTAGAAATGGAATGGTTTTAGATATAATTTCTCATAGTTACTCCTCTACCTAAGACAAAACTGCATTCCATCCAGTGAGCCCATCACAACCAGGAAACAGTGAGTCAAAATGTATGTCATACACCTAACTCGCTGAGGACATCCAGGCCCAGGACAGTGTGTAGGGGGAGGTGCTGATTCCCTAATTGGCTCTTGATTTGGTCAATAAAGAAAGCAGAAGCTAATTGCTGGACGAAGGTTAAAGGTGGGACTTCTGGGTCCCAGGAGGAAGAAGAGACATGAGGAAGAAGGGGCTTTTCAGCCAGGCTTTGGAACAAGTAGTACGCAACAACTACGTAAGATCTTGGGGTAGCTAGAACCTGCGGCCTCCACCACCAGCGGATGGCTGATAGAGGCTAGCTGGTAAGGTTAGGGCCGGGGATTCTGTGCCCAGCAATTGTGTTATCTGGCAAGTTCTAAGATAATAAAGTTGTCAGTGTTTTTCTTCTACAGAGCAAAGATGGGCAGAGAAAGAGAGAGAAGCCAGGGCGGTAGTTGGCAGCCCGGCGATGCTAGCAGGGAGGGGCTGGGGCGCAATCAAATATCCCAGGACAGGAAAGGCAGTAGCTGCGCTTTGATGGAGCTAAGCCCGGAGGAACCGGAGGAACGGACGGGACAAGCCAGGAGTGGGACTGACAGCAGCCGATCTTGGAGCTAAGCAAGGAGCGAGGGCGGGAGTCCTGGGCAAAGGAGGAAACAACAGAGGGTATAATTTGTCCCTGGACCCTTCTATTCTGGCTCCTTGGTGACAGGCGGGGACAGGCCCTTCTCTGTCATAGCTTCTGTCATGATACTTATGCTTTGCTAACGAGCCTAAATGCACCTGGACCAGCTGGCTGTGGACATGGACTTCTGAACGTATGAGCTCTGCTTTGTAAAATGAAGTCACTGGGGGCAAGGCACAGCCTAAAGGCCAGTTCTATACAGCATAGACTAACTTAGGGAGGGCGCAGCTGATAACCACAGCTCGCTTGATTACTGTCTTTGTCAGGAAGAAGCTTTCTATGGAGATTCGGGGAGTATTTTATAATTTTTTTCTATGTTCAATGAAGTTCTCACTCCAGCACTAACTTATGAAAAAAAATGTGTTGGTGGTATTTAGATGTCAAAAAGAGTAAGAAAAGGATGTGTGTCTGCACCTGAAACGGTGACTTCTGTTTCTTATTACAGATTCCTCTTTCAATGTTAGGGTGGAGGGAGGGGACCTCTGTATCAATATAACCACTGGCATTTAGCTAACCTTTCACCACAGGACCGCCTCTTCTCAGTTGCTTTGGATAACAAAGATAGGGAAAAAAAACACCGTTCAGAAAGTTGCTTAGTGTTCCTATGCAAAGGGCATCACAGTGAGAACAGACAGAAAACTGGGTGGTTCTATTAAAGCCTGGTGGCAGACAGGAGGGCTAAGATACAGACAGGAAGAGAGGAGCAGGGGATGGTGGGGATGCATCACTTAATTGCAAAATGGTGCCAATGAATCCCCACCATCTCCTGCTCCTCTCTTCCTGTCTGTATCTTAGCCCTCCTGTCTGCCACCAGACAGAAAGCTTAGCTGGCAGTGGAGACAGGCCTGGCTAGAGTCAAGGTTTGGGTGGGGAAACTGTCTTCTGGTCAGGCTCGGTCTCCACCTGCTGCTGTATCATACAGTAGCACACCCCCACACTCAGTCTCAGGACTCTCTGTTACAGCCTGTGTGGGAACACAGAAGCTTTGTAGCCAGGGAGGACCAGAGTTTGAATTTTGGCCACAAATTAGCGTGTGACTCTAAAGATGTCACCTAGCACTTGTGAACTTGTTTCCTCATTGTTTTGATGCTTTTGATGACTCAGTGGGCTACTGTATGCAAAGTATTCAGTGGGGGTTTCAAAGAACTCAAGGAGAATAGCTCTCATCACTAAGATCTACCCATGAGTGGATGAGTGTTGGGACCGGGGTGGTAGCAAGAGTTAAAAAAGATGAAATGGGGGACTGGAGAGGTGAATGAATGGTTAAGGACTCCTGCTCTCCCAGAGGAACTGAGTTTGTTTTCTAGTACCCAGGTGAGTTTGATATCCAGCTCCAGGTGAGCAGACATCTCTGCCCTTCACCAGTACTCATAAGGCCTGTACTCTCCCACTAGTGCCCCTCCCCATGCCCCAGTAAATAAAAATAGGACAAAGGCCTAGAAAAGATGATGTCTTTACTTCAGAGGCTTCTGAGTTTATTTTTCACCTATATCATGTCCTTCCTGGTTTTCAGTTTAGAGGAAATCACCCTGGGGTTTGGGCTAGGTCATATCCTTGCAGTCTCTGTGAAGGTGATGGGTATCCCCCTCAGGCAAGCCCCTCTTTCATGTCCTCTTCCTTTGCTGAGGCACTATGGGATCAACTGGTCTGCCTTTTGTGCTGGCTACCACAATTTCCTCTCCCCCAGGGGGCCTATCTTTTTCCCTGGACTCTTGCAGAGGCAAGATGCACTTACAGTAGAGTTCCCCTCTCCTTTCCTGCTTCCTGTCAATACACGGTTTTCCCCTGGTTGTTTACATTTTTACGAGATGTTTGCAAAAAGAAGAAAAGATCATATATACAAGAGGAAACCACAATGGGACATGGTCCTGAGCCTCACACTTGAATTAAGCTACGGTTGGTTTCTCTTAGCCAACCCTCTCCACTATCGTCGTTCACAGTGAATTTCTGAATTCACCTTTTCATACTCCCACCTCCCCTCCCATAAAATAACTTTCATCATTTTCTTTATTTTTTTCACACAAATGCTCAATGTATTTTTTCTAGACTGACAGTAAGCAATAGAAACTGGATGAATTATAACCAAGTTCTCACTGAGAGATTTTTTTTTATTTAAATTTTTACTTTATTGTTTTAAGTGTATGGGTGTTTGTCTGCGCGTGTGTTGCAATAGTGTTTCTACTGCTGTGTTAAAACATCATGAAGAGTTTATTTGATTAGCATATTCTATATCACAGGCAACTGATGAAAACCAAGGCAAGAGCTCAAGCAGGGTTGGAACCCACAGGCAGGAGCTGATGCAGAGGCTGTGGAGGGGTGTGGCTCCCTGACTTGTTCCTCATGGCGTGCTCAGCCTGCCGTCTTATAGGACCCAGCATCACCAGAACAGGACTGGGCCCTTGCTCATTAATCATTAATTAAGAAAATATCCTACAGGTTTGCCTACAGCCTGATCTTATGGAGGCATTTTCTCAATTGAAACTCCCTCCTCTCCAGGAACTCCACATGTGTCAACTTGATATAGAACTAGCCAGCACATGTGTGTATGACATGGACGCAGTGCCAGAAGAGGCCAGAAGAGGGCATCACATTCCCTGAAGCTGTAGTTATGGACAATTGTGAGCAGCCATGTGGGTGCAGGGACCAAGATCCTCTGGTGACACAGGCAACGCTCTTAACTGCTGAGTTACCTTTCCAATGTTGTGTGTGTGCTTGTACATGTGTGTGCATGTGTGTGTGTGTGGTGTGTATTTTGTTTTTTGTTTTCTTTTTCTTTTTCTTTTTAAAGGTTCATTCCCACTAAAAAGAAACCCTGCTCCAGTGAGACTGAAATTTTGGATAGCGATATGACAAGCCTGCTTATTAAAAGCCACGTATAAGGTGCTAACAGGCGCCATGTTACTGTCACCTCTGGCAACTCTGTGAAGTTGGGTAGAAAGTGAACTTGTCCCCTACCTCTCTCTCTCTCTCTGTCTGTCTCTCTCTGATAGAAATTAATTTTTCTTCTGGGTCTGGAGGAAAGAAGAGCAAGTCCAAGATGCCTGCAGGATAGACTGAGGGGACCAGAGACATCATCTGATGGAACCGGGAGAAAGTCTGCTGAGACCAGCATGAGATCTGCGGCAGAAAAGGTCTTAAATTTCCAAAACACAGCACAACAGCTCAGCACACGCGTCTATCTACATAGTCTTGCCTTTACCCCACTTTTTCTGATATTTTCCAATGTCAGCTGTTTGTCATTCTTTCATTTTGATGACAGCGTCTCATGTAGCCCAGGCTGGCCCTCAACTCACTATGTAGCTAAGGCTAGCCTTGAACTCTAGCTTTCATCTTCTTGCTCCCAAACGGCAGGGATTATAGGTACACACTACCAGGCCGGGCTTTTGCTTCCCATGTCCATTTTAATCATTATACTCTTATCTGACCTTTAAAAGTCATTGGCTTTGATGACTCACTGCCTCGAGGATGCACCCTCCTTAAGTGCTCTGGCCAAAGAATGTACCACAATGGAGAACTAGTGTGTGCGGCTTCCTGTGTTAGGATGCACTGGGGTGTGATGGCGGAGGCTGCTGTACTTGTGTGAGCTCAGGGAAAGTTTTCCTTTTTCTTTTTGGATTTCCAGTTTCAAGATTCTTACGACAGGCCATGATGAGTGATGGCTGTAGTGCGTGTGGCTTTTTTCACTGATGCAACTAACTCCTGATTACAGTTGGGACTTTTCCCCGGTGGTCATCGCAGACCCATGTGGTGGAGTTTTCCTATCTTGTCGTTTGCTTTTTATGTTTCCTTCGCTTAGTCAGACTTTATTTCAGGTTTCAGTCAGTACCTACCCGGAGAGACCGCTCATCACGGGTAATCAGACTCTCATACTGATCTTCAGTCATAACAATAAGAAACAATACCAGGACCAAAGGCTTAGGCCAACTGGATGGAGAAAATACATCTAGGTTTTGTTCAGAGTGATTGTAGAATAATAATGTTGTTATAATCATAACTTTGGGCCTGAACTGTTGGGATGCTAATACCTTCAAATTTGTTGAAAGTTTTGTATGATGTACATATGTGTGTATGTATATATATGTGTACATATGTACGTATGTATGTATGTATGTATGTATGTATGTTATTTTCACCTTCCTTCCATTTTCCTTTTTCATCTCCTTCCTTCTCCTGCCAAGCCCTTTCTTATCCCTAGATCACTCTCCTATTTTCATGTTTTTTGTTTTGTTTTTCTTGTGACCATTGATTTTAATTAGAATTGTTTGCATGAACATGGCCCAGACTTACTTAAAAGAGTGGAGACTGCGTAACAATCCTCCCACCACTGAAGCAAACATCTCCCTTTCCTCAGAGATCAGTAACTGCCAACAGCACCTCAGGGAGCCTGTGGTGGCTCCGGAGCCTCTCCCCTATCCACAATGGAAATTTCAAAGACCTCATCTTGTGCAAGTAACCGCAGCTGCTGAATATTCACGAACTTCTCTTGAGCATTTAGTATACACTCTCTTTTCCAGGTAGTAGTTCCACTTAACTTTCATACAAACCCTGAACAACAACAGCAGCAACAACAGCAGAAACAACAGAACAACAGCAGCAGCAATAACAATGACAACAACAACATGTTCAATTTCAAAAGGAGAGAAATTGGGACTTAGAGAAAATAGGGGGAAAGGCCATACAGCCAGTACAGTGTCTGAGATCAGAATTCAGCGATCCTAATCTTAGGGTACAGAATAAAGAGAAATGTCCCGTAAGTGGAGTGTGTCAGTAACCTCAGAGAAGTTACACAAACTCTTTGCTTTTGTTTCCTTGCCCATGTAATGTGGAAAAGAGAGCAGTTCTTGGAAAGCATGGGCTTCAATGAGAAGGTGCACCCAACTGAGCTCTGGCTTGCAAATGACATCTCTGTGCAAGCTAATCTTGGCTAGTGGTAGCCGCTCACAGCTACTCAGCCCCAGTGAGTTGGACATCCTCTTGCTTCCTCCACCTTTCAAATGGAGCCCAGTGGATCTTGTTGCTCAGGCTCCACGGTCTGCTGAATCTCATCTCCTCGTCTGTGTCCTCTGTTGTCACATCCCAGAACTCAAGGCCTATCCGAGCTGTGATGGACTCCGCACTCATCTTCCTGTTTGAACTCCTGTCTTGCTGGAATGACCTGTCTCACACAAGCCAGACAGCTAGCTTGGCAAAGCCTAAATCTGATGCCAATTCTCCTTTGAAATCAGTCTCTGTTTGAAAGTTCCTAGTGACTTTCCTCTTACTATGTGATAAACAAACTATGTGATAATAAAAGTCCCAGCCTGGATGCAGACTTTACCTCCTAACATCACACTCATCTTTTACCTTTACTGTGTACGGTCATTGTCTTTCCTCCAAGCATCTCTTTTTTCCCCCTTTTATTCAAAATAAATTCTTTTCTCTTACAGTGTATCTTGATTACAGTTTCCCTTCCCTCTACTCCTCCCAGTTCCTTCCTACCGCCTCTCCCAACCAGATCTACTCCCCTTCTGTTCTCTCATTAGAAAAGAGCAACTTTCTAAGTAATTACAACAAAACATAACAATAAAATATAATAAGGTAAAACAAAAACCATCACATTGAAGTTAGACAAATCAAACCAATAGCAGGAAAAGAGCCCAAGAGAAGGCACAAGAATCAGAGAGCCTCTTGCCTCACTCTCAGGAGTCCCATAAAAATACTAAACTGAAAGTCATAGTACACACGCATAGGACCTGGTGCAGAGCCACACAGGCCTGTGCTTGCTGCTCTAGTCTCTGTGAGCTTTGCTCAGTTGATTGAGAGGGCCTTGCAGGTTTTCTGTTTGTTTTTGTTTTTGTGTAGTGTCCTTCTCTGCCTGTTCTGGCTCTTACGGCTCTTTTTCTGCCTTCTCTTCTTCAGGGCTCCTTGAGCTCTGGGGTAGGATTTGATGGAGACATCCCATTTAAAGCAGTGTGTTCCAAGCTTTCTGTCTCTGCTAAATGTCTGGCTGTGAGTATTTGTTGCCATCTGCTGTCGGAGGAAGCTTCTCTGATAATGGTTGAATAAGTCACTACAGCAGAACTGATACTCATTAGGAGTCATTGTATTGTTACTTTTTTTTTTTTTTTGACCAGTAATATTTGGTTTTACCCTAGGTTTCTGGGCTATCTAGTTTCTGGTTCTTAATCACCCAAGCAATATCATGTATGGGTTCCAGCTCATGGAGGGGCTTTAAATCAAATCAGACATTGGCTGATTGCTCCCACAATCTTTGTGCCACCATTGACCTAGCATATTTTACAGGCAGGATGGACTGTAGATAAGAGGTTTTGTGGCTGTGTTGGTGGTAACATTTCTCCTTTGGTAGCCTGAAGAGTGCCTTCCTGTACCAAAGACTCTAGAACAATGGATGAAGGTTCTATGTAGGCACCAGTTTGTTCAATGAGTTGTATAGGTGTTGTCTTCAGCAGTGGGGCCTTATTGTCTATTGTGGAGAGAAATCTATTGTCTTGGAAACTGCCTGGGTTGTTTGGGGATTCCCAGGGGACCACTTTGGCCAACAACTCAATTGGATGTAACCTATTCCTGTTCCTGGAATTTTCATTTGCTGACAAGAGAGGACCGGTTGGGATTCTGTCACCCACATTATTTGGAGACTTCATTAAGATAGCCTTCATATATTTTAGGAAGTTTCCACTATACTGGGTTTTCCTACCACCCCTCCGTTCTAGCTGTCTCTCCTCACATGTGTCATTCAACTCATTTCTCCCCCTCTCTACCTCATCCTCCTGTTCCTGTCCCCCTCTGCCCATAGTCCACCCATAAAATCTGTTCTATTGTCTCCTTCCAGGGAGACCTGTGTGTTGCCCCCCCGCCCCCAGTCCCTTCCTCTATGCCTGTCCTCTCTGAGTCTTTGGATTGTAGCTTGGTTATCATTTATTTAATGGTTAATAATCACATACAAACGACTATGTACCATATTTATCTTTCTGGGTTTGGGTTACCTTCCACAGGATGATTTTTTTTTTCTAATTCCACACATTTACCTGAAAATTTTATGATGTCATTTTTTTAACAGCTGACTAACACTCCTTCTTATCAATGTACCACAGATTCTTTTCCATTCTTCTGATGAGGGACATCTAGGTTGTTTCCAATTTCTGGCTATTGTGAATAGAGCAGCAGTGAACATGGTTGAGCAAGTGTCCTTGTGGTAGGATGGAGCATCCTTAGGGTATATGAGGGTATATCACCCAGAGTGACATATGTGGACCTGAAGTATGTCATACTTATTTTTTTGTCTTGGGGTTCTCAGACTTCCTGGTACAGTTGCCTAGAATGTACTTTCCCTAGTTCTTTCTTTAGCTGAAGTATGCAAAGCCTTTGTTAAACTCTTATCTCTTTGGCTAGACCTTTGATGACATAATGACCAAAGTCATGCTGTCTCCTCTTATCACTACCTACATGAGTACTCTGTGCTGTGGTGTGTGTGTGTGTGTGTGTGTGATTAATTGCCACCTAAATGTCTTAGCTTAGGCTGTACTGACAGAATACTATAATATATAGACAAGGTAGAGTTAACAAATCTTACTTCTATAGTTTTGAAACCAGAAAGAGTAAGTCCAAAACATTAGAAGATTCAATAACTGGTGAGTGTCTCTCCCTAGTTTGTAAATGGACACCTTCTCTGTGTCACATGGATGAGAGATACCTATTTTGGATTTCTCCCTCTCTTTTAAAAACATTCATTCATTCATTCATTCATTCATTCATTTAATGTGAGTACACTGTCACTCTTTTCAGACACAACAGAAGAGGGCATCAGATCCCATTGCAGATAGTTGTGAGTCACCATGCTGGGAATTGAACTCAGGACCTTCAGAAGAGCAGTCAGTACTCCACTGAGTCATCTCTCCAGCCCGTGGATCTCTTCTTATAAGGACATAGGAATCCCACCTGAAGGTGCACCCTTATAACTAAAGGCTCAACCTCAAAATACTATCCCACTAAGGATTATGGCTTCAAGGTATAAATTTAGGGCAAACACAAATATTTATTCCCCAGCACTAAAATTATTTAATGTGTGTGTATGAATTTTTCAGTCTGTTTTCTCTGGCAATATGAGCTCTAAGAAGGTAGGAAATGTATTCTTTAGTAGAAATTATTAAGAGTGGATGGGAAAAATAGGTTCAGAGAGATAGCTATGCCAATGAAATCTAGGCCATGCCAGCATGAGGACTGAGTTGTATGTCTAGAACCAATGGAAATGGGTTTTAACCCAGCATGTTGACCAAGTTTGTAATCCAAGCATGAGGAGGCTGAGATAGGTGGATTCCTGGAGCTTATTGGCCCAGCCCAATCAGTGAGTCCCAGGCTAGTGAGAGACCCCGTCTCAGCTAACAAGGAGGTTGGTGCCTGAGGAACAATAACTAAGACTGATATCTGCCTTCCATACCCATGCACACACATGTGTATGTGCACATATGTGAAAAACACACATACACAGAGAAGGAGAGGAGGAGCGAGGAAAGGAGAGAGAGAGAGAGAGAGAGAGAGAGAGAGAGAGAGAGAGAGAGTGTCAGGAGCCATCTAGGAGAGGCTAAGAATAACAGGTGACTTTCTTGGAGGTGACCTACATTTTTACATGGTCTGCAATGAATAAGCTCTGAGAGGCAAGTTCCCAAGAGACTTCATCTCAAGATTGTTTCCTGCAGCTGATATGCCTTTCCTGTCACTATTACACAGCCTAAGGATTTCTAGGCACTAACTCACCCAATTGAGCAAATTTCCTGCAGATCAACATAAAGATGAACTGTCATGAATTAATGCTGTTTAGATGAATTAATGATTTTATAGAATCTTGATTTGATTTAAATAATTTTAGGAAGAAAACTTTAAGAGGTGGTTTTAGTTGTTTTGGCAGAAAGATATAATAAAGTTAGAATCAAGAATAGAATGTACCAATTCCTCATAAAACAGTAAAATAAGTAAAGGCTGCATAATAAGGAATACAATGTTTCATAGTTACGCTAAGAAGAGAAATAGACTTGAGAGAAATTTGTGATCAAGGTAAAACATTCATTTTAGGTCAGATCTAAGGATGAGGCCACAGGTGTGCACTGTGATAAAGCGAGGCCACACGAAACTGCTGCTGTGAACTTATAATGAGCTTACAGAATGAAAACACTGCTTTGAACTTAAATTTACATCCTTCTGTAACTCTCCTTTTGTGTAACATTTTATCTATGAGGTAATTTTCTAAGAACTTTTGCCTATAAAAAGGTCAGAGAGTAGAAGTAAGATGTTGGCCTGCGAGGCTCCGCCCCATGCATCCCTCCAAATATGTATGTATGTGGCATTTGGGGCTCAGCCCCATTCTCCAAGTGTATATATGTGTATGTCTGTTTGTCTATGTGTAGTTATGCATGAATACTGTGGATTAAATAAAACAGGTAGTCAGGCCTGAGCAGAATGTGTGTTATGTTGTGTGTGTAAGTGACTTCTTTCTTTCCTCGGTTCACAAGAATTAACAAGCTCTAAGCCTGGTCAGCAAGGGGGCTCCTGGATGGCTTGCCAGAGAAAGCTTTAGCAATAAATCCTTTACCTAATTTCCTGCTACTAATGTCATGTATCAATTGCCAAAAGCCAGTGGTTTTCAGCTACAGAAAAAGCATGAGAGTGTTAAGTTTCCAGAAGCCATTAGTTTCTAACCCTTACTACAGTTAGAGTTACAAAGTTTTTGCTTTACAGACAGAGACAGACAGACAGACAGACAGACAGATACACACACACACACACACACACACAGAGAGAGAGAGAGAGAGAGAGAGAGAGAGAGAGAGAGAGAGAGAGAGAGAGAGAATGAAAACAAACAAAGCTCACAGCTTGTATATATGTCCTATGTCTAAAGCAAGCTAACTCCTCTATCTTATTTGCTCCTCAAGTTTTGCAAGAAAAACCATTTTAAGTAATCAGGTCCAATCTAAGAAAAAGGGGTTTTATCTGAGTGCTCAGTGTATTAGGAGAAATCTTACTACGTTTTTACCCTCTTTCACTAAGAAAACAGTACGTAAAACCTTTTAGCAGTTTCTACCACAAATAATGATTTTGAATCAAACTCTTTTGCTTAGGGAATTTGGGCCAGATGATATCTAAACATAAATAATCATTCATTTCCTTGGGGAGAACCAGGTTTTTAAAATGTTCCAAAAAGCAAATATTGGGGCTTAGACAAGTAGCTCGGCATTTAAGAGCATTAGGTGCTCTCCCAGAGGGTCTGGGTTTGATTCCAGCACCCACATGGTGGCTCACAACCATCAGTAATTCCAGTTTGTCCTTTTTTTTTTTTTTTTTTTTTTTTTTTTTTTTTTTGAGACAGGGTTTCTCTGTATAGCCCTGGCTGTCCTGGAGCTCACTCTGTAGACCAGGCTGGCCTCGAACTCAGAAATCTGCCTGCCTCTGCCTCCCAGAGTGCTGGGATTACAGGCGTGCACCACCACTGCCTAGCTTTAACTCCGGTTTTAATGCTATTATCTGTCCTTGTGGGGGGAAAAACCACACACATGATACGCAAATACACTTGCAGGCAAAACACCCGTACACATAAATTTAAATAAGAATACCCAAGGAAATAGTTTTAATGGCCTCTGGGTTTTACTCACATCCCTATAACAAGTACCTTTTGTAGTAATAGAGGAGGTGGGCATGCTATGCCTGACAGTCAGCTCCCATCCTCCACCTAGCTTTCTCCTGACAGAGAGAGTACAGCTCAGATTTCTTTGTTTTTGTAGAAGTTGATGTGGTGCTAGAAATGGTCTAGTTAGTAATCGGCGGGCCACTCTACAGCTTAGATGGTAGTCTACCTGGCCTGTTTAATGCTTCTTGCTGCTGATATTGTAGCATGAATCCATTTCCTCCATATGTACTAAAGCAAATCGATTAACTTTTACCCCTTCTTCTTTTCTCACTAATAAGAACATGGGTGAAGAAGTATTGGAAAATGACAAGAATAATAAATTCTGTGCTAACTTTATAAAATTCAAACCTTACTGCTAGCCTTTTTGAACAGTCATTTCCAGTTGCTATGGGAAGAGGGACCTAATCCACATAAAACAAAAACAGGGAAATAGATCAGTGTGGAATATCAAGGCAGTTAGACCATGCAAGGGCCTGAGGACTCAACAAAAAGAATAGTCTAGAGAAACCTGCGACACAGATACCCAGCCTCATCCTGGACTGTTATTCAGAGCTCACGAACCCTCCCTGCAATTTCCAGAAATACCCAAGACCATCACACTACCCTGAGTATAATGGGATCATCTATTTTTGTGGGTTGGAACAAAGCTAGCCAATACAAATATTACAATGTGATTTAAAATTTTTAGCAATCACATAAAAAAGTGAAATTAATTTAATAATGCTGTTTTTACTTTATAGACCCCCCCCAAATCTTAACATTTTGATATGTGAAACTAGCCATGTGAAGATGAGACAGTTCTCTGGGAAAAACAATTCTTATTTGTGCCTTTGCTGATTTCCAGGATATAAACATACTCATCATAGTCAACTTCAAGCTAAGATAATGCTAGGATGATGATAAATAACAATTGAATTCTAATAAGTAGAAGACTATATTTGTATTTATGTCCCTATTCTTTTCTTCCTTCCTTCTTTTTATAGTATATAACAAAAGTCAACTAACCTGACCAATGAGAAGCTGTGAAACCGATTTTTACACAGATCTTCTGACTTCTGCCCAGTGTCAAGATAAAGGGCTGATAAAGGGCTGTCAGCCATGGTGCCGAGAGTGCACAGGCCAGAACATAGAAGCTCTGAATAGACAAGAATGAAACTGTAGCCTGCAATATAATCTAATCATGTTCAAATATTGAGCTTGGCCATACTAGAGGATTGATATTAGGGATACACAACTGAGATTGGTACTAGGGGTACGCAAGGGTATATGAGGACGGATGGGGCTTAGAACTTCTCTAGCAAGGGGAGATAGCCACATAGCCCTGACATACAGCAGACAGATCTGTGCTGAAGTAAAGGCCTCAGGTATCTCCCCCAGATCGGAGCCTACAGAAAAAGAAAGGGAGTGTGGTAGGAAACGAGACAGAACACACTCTAGAACGCGTGCGGGGAACCTTGAGCATGGGTATATTTAGCAGGGTATCCTTTAGGATTCCTAGGTTAGTGGAGTGAAATTTTTCCCAAGTTTTACTTTGGAACAAGATTTGGGACAAGTTGGGAACTTGAGTCAATACTGGAAGGTTAAGAAAGCACAAAGGAGCTGGGCGGTGGTGGCACATGCCTGTAATCTCAGCACTCTGGGAGGCAGAGGCAGGCAGATTTCTGAGTTTGAGGCCAGCCTGGTCTACAGAGTGAGTTCCAGGACAGCCAGGGCTATACAGAGAAACCCTTTCTTAAAAAACCAAATCCAAAAATACCAAAAAAAAAAAAAAAAAAAAAGAAAGAAAGAAAAGAAAGAAAGAAAGAAAGAAAGAAAGAAAGAAAGAAAGAAAGAAAGAAAGAAAGAGAAAGAAAGCACAAGTATAGTGTAAAGGAGAAAGGAGAAAGGAGAGGCCCATAGCAATTCCCTCAGCCAACTTTCATAAAACAGTGTGGTATTTGTGTGTGTGTGTGTGTGTGTGTGTGTGTGTGTGTGTGTGTGAGAGAGAGAGAGAGAGAGAGAGAGAGAGAGAGAGAGAGAGAGAGAGACTTTTGCAGAGAAATTATATTCTAAAGACTTCTAGGACCAGCTTAACGAGACAGAAATGACTATGTTAAGTGGGAGATAAGCAGTATTACTTTCTAGGAGAAGGAACAGTATAGGTCATTACTCTCTATTTCTTTTTATCCCCACTCAGTCTCTGAGCCAATGTGTTATGCCATGCTGTTCTTGGTAACCTAGGTCAACATCTTAAAACTGGTAATTAACATCCCTCCTACTGTTTCCTTTACCTTTAGGTCTCAATTAGCTGATCTTTGGAAGAAGGAAAGTGTAAGCAAAAAACAACAAACAAAACAAAAAACAAACCCACCTCAAAAAACCAAGAGAACAAAACAACAACAAAAATCCAAAGGAAAAGATTCAGTTTTTGAGTTTGTAAGCCTTAGACAAAGGAAAGGGGAACAGAAAATGTTTGATGAGGGGCAGAGAAGATAGCTTAGTGGGTAAAAGTCTTACTATATATGTTTGAGGACCTGATTTCAGATCCCCCCAGAGCCAACAAAGGGCAGATGGGGTAGTGCAGGTGTCTTTAATCCCAACACTCTTATGATGAGGCAGAGGACAGAGACAGGAGAGTCCCCAGAGGCTCATGGGCCTGGCAGACACAGTGGTTACTAACAGCTGTGTCTCAAGTGAGTAGATGGTGAGAACCAACAACCAATGGCGTCCTCATGTGCCTCAGAACACATGCACCTGCAATAATTCCCATGAACACACACGTACGCAAACATGCACATAGGCACATGCAACACACACACACACACACACACACACACACACACACACACTGTAATTTAAAAAAAAAGAAAGGAAATGTTGGATGAGTAAGAGGAAGGTTTTCTGGCCACTCAGATAAAGTTAAGATGCCTAGATAAAGGTAGATTCCCGAGGAAGCGGGAAACCCTGTTCCTAACAGTGAGGGTGGAGGCGTGGTTTTGTCAAACCCAAAGTGTGTTGTAAGATGTACAAGATGTACGATTTTGTTCTGGGAGTTTCTAGCAGCCTGTTAGGGATTTGCCTTAATCTTCGCACATTTCTGTCTGCCTTCCCACCCTCTGTGTGTGTATGTGTGTGTGTCTGTGTGTGTGTGTGTCTGTGTGTCTGTCTGTCTGTCTGTCTGCTTTAGGTTAGTGTTTTTTCAAATGTCTTATAAGTATACTTCTTTTGAAGCACAGACTCTGACTCTGGGAACCTGCATTTTCCGACAAGTTCAGGGTGAGACTGAACTTGTTATACACTTCAAGTGCAAGGCACAGTCATTGGCACATGTAAATTCTACAGCATCTCAGAAGAAAATCCCAGTCTCCATTTTGAAAATGGAGGAAGTAAAAGTGGCCAAAGTTTATTGTCTGATGCAATGATTTGTAAAAGTATAACAGTGATTGATGACTAGACCCAAAGAAAACTTCTTAAGATAGTTAGTGTACAGGTAGTTAACATTGAAAAGGCCTTCAAGGCTAAAATGCCCAAGCCCACACAACTCTGCTGTAATTGCCTGATCTATTCAGATGTATTGCTTGGTTTATTACATAGGTTATTTCATCCTATCCTCAAAACAAGAGCAATATTTAAGAAAAGATTTTTTTTGACAAAGAAATTGAAGCTGACAGGATAAAGCTCTTGCTATCATTGGGTAGATATATCTGAAGGTGTAGTCAAGATATCATGTTGTTTTGGCACAATTTTTTATAATCCAGATGTCAGTGTCTTTGTGGTGCTATAAGGATATCACAAAATGTGTGCAGTTGTCAAGGTGAGGGCAGAGGCATGTTCACTGTGATCATGGTCTCTCCCTGCGTTTTTCAGGGTTTTCACACAGTGTCTCCATGTGTTGCAGAGAAACAGACATTTTTTTTTTCTGGTAGTTTCTTACCAGGCAACAAACCCCATTAGACCGAGGTCCTGTCCTTTTTATCTGAAAACTCATCTTGAACTACAACCACACTAGTGGAAAGTGTGTCTATGAAGCATCCTTAGCTGGTTTGGTACCACTAAGCCAACAAGCCCTGACTACCTAGTTTAGATCCTACTACTATTGTGGTTAAGTTCCTCTGAGGGTCCTGTTCTTTGTGTTAATAGTTTTTAAAACAATTTCAAAACAATTTTTTCTAAAAATAGAATAATTTCATTATTTTCCACATTACACCTATGTATTCCCTTAATTGCTTTTAAGTTGTTTTTCTAAAAAAATCATTGTGTGTGTGTGTGTGTGTATACATGTGTGCCTGAATACATGTCAATACAGACACATACATACACACACTAAAACCGACACATCTTATTCAGTCTGTATCATATTATTTGTGTTTTTCAGGCCTTATTATTTTGTTTTAGACAAATAGACAATATGTTCTATACTGAGAAAGACTGTTTAATTTATATTTTGTTATATGACTCCTTTATTTACTTTTAATACTTTGGTTTTAAGTACCATACATGTGTTCATTATAGTCCAGTTTTTGAAAAGATGTCTTTGAAGAGAAAAATAAACTTTGATCTCAGCTTTGAACTTGCACTACAGGAACTAAGGTCCAGAGTTTGACAAAATAGGGAGTCATGTATGCATTCCCATGAAGGGGACATAATGCTGATGATAGAAATGTAACAATGGTTCTTCTAAAAGCTCATCAAAAAACTAAGAATTGAAAGAGCTTCACTATGACATTTGAAGAAAATATAAAATGGATTGCTGTGAATAAAAATGAGAGTAGCTATGACAATGGATATGACTTAGTGAAGCAACTGCCTGTACATCGGTAAGGGAACTTGATCAATTGCACATCATTTATCTTATGATACAGTGCAAAATAAAAAAACAAAAACCAAAAAACCAAAACAAAACACAAACCAGTTTTTAATAACCATGGAGTGTTCCTGAGAGGACTGAATGAAATAAAGCTTCTGTGCTTGGCATTTAGAAGAGGTGACATAGATGTGAGGAGCATTTTCATGCACTAAACATTTTAGGGAAAGTGAATGGCTAAAGTAACAGGAAGGTGTTTGGGGGCCGGAAGGTTGTTCCATTTTATTGGGGGTGGTGAGCAAGAATCCTATAAACTTTGGCCAATGGGTAGAGGTTTTCGGGGTGAGTGTATATCATTGGTTGGGGCTGGGGTGCTCGGAATGCTTCATTTGCATGAAGAGGAATTCCAGGTGCTTGCTGGGCATGTCCTTACAGGGAGGTAATATGTTAAACCTGTAATCTGGCCACCAGACTACGTGATTACCTCAAGGGTGGTGGGAGTGGGGGTTGTAAAGCTTATGTGTGCTGGGACACACTGGCCCAGAGCAAGGAGACCAGCCCTGCTCCTGCCAGTCTCAGAACCAGATTTCCAGGGTTAGACACTCCTCACACTTACCCTTGCTCTGCCAGAATAGCTCTTCCAGTGGCACGACTGTTTGGTACCACTGAGTTTTATAATGTATCACCATACCCTAAAATAACTGCCAGTGGTCGACTCGAGCTGGAAAAGAAGCATCAAGCAATGTGAAGAAGGAAAAGGAAAATTGGCCCCTGAAGAAAAGTGGCTAGCGGTTCTGAAACCCAAGTGGAGCGTCATTCGGTGAGTTCGCATTTGCATTTGGACTGGTGCTCTACAACCGGTTTCAATGAGCAATATATATCGCAAGCATATTAACCTCAATTCTGCGATCTAAGTCCAGCAACCAGAAGACTTCTGTATTTAACAGTGCCACTTTCGAAACTGCTTTCTCTGCTCCCATAAGCACTGTACTTCAGATCTGCAAGCCACAAACTCAGATCAATTCAGCAAATCTTTATAGGAAGCTTATCCTGGCCTTGTGTGAATTTAGTAAAGTATCCCTACTTAAGGAACATACAACATCATGGGGGAAATGGAAATAATTTCAGCAAGTTGGAAGAGAAAGGAGAGTGTAATCAAAGCTCTCTGCACAGGCGAAAATATTTGCTTTCTCTTTGGGGCCCCAGAGGAAAGTTCTTAGCATAGAGGGGTAAAGCCGGAGGAGATGGACACTTACTTCTAGGGAGACTCTCTGAGCTGGCTCTGAAGAAATCTTTCAGAAAGATTGTTTATCATACCCTGCTCCAGCTATGTTGGGTCAGAATTGTAAGAAGGAATGGGGGATTTTGAACCTTTCCAAAGCTCTTCTAATGACTCTGATGATCAATTTGGGAACCATGCATGCTACCAACCCTCTGCTCAAACCTAAAGTTTCCCCCATAGTATTCTTCCAAAGTTTTTGTCTGCAGGATTTATTATATTTTTAATTGTGTGTATGTATGTGTGTTTGTGTTGGGGGGGGTATGTGGCCTTGAATTTGGGTACCCTTGGAGACCAGAAGAGGGTGCTGGATTCCCTGGAGCACGGTAAGCCACCTGAAGTGTGCTGGGAGCTAAACTTGAGTGCTCTAGAAAAATAGGAAGTGCTCTTAACTGTTGGGCTCTCCCCAGTCCCTTCTAAGGTTTTTGTTTAGCTCATTCTTCAAGGCATCCTTGTTGGGGAAGTGTGTAGGGTTTTGGTGGGGAGAGATAAAAGACAAAGGTATCTGAAGCAAAGTCGATGATCAGAAACAGTCAGAAAAAGAAGGAGGTAAGTTTAGAGAGGAAATTTAGAGTGACTAAATGTGAAGGTAGAGAATTTCGGCTCTTCGCTTTTAAAATGTTGGTGCATGTATGTGTGTATGTAGACATGTGTGCATGTGTGTTACGTGCGTGCGTTGTATGTGTTGTGTGTGTTGTGTTTGTGTGTGTGTGTGTGCATGTGCGCGCGCGCGCGTGCGTGTGTGTGTGTGTGTGTGTGTGTGTGTGTATTTGAATGTGTTTGAGTTAAGGTCATCAGGCTTGGCAGCAAGTCCCTTTATTTGTTGAGTCATCTCCCAGCCCAAAGACTTTCATCTCTTCATAGAATTATGCTCTTACCAACTGTAAGAAGCACAGGGGTTGAGAATCAGCAAGAACAAGAGTGGAGGGAGGGGATGAATGTTTAATTTAGGAGTTAAGCTGAGAAGGAATATGGGTTTGGGCCAAAAGTAGTAGAAAAAGAAAGAGTAAGAAACATGAACCCAGGAGTCACAGTTTGGGGACAGACAGCTCTGCAGAGTTTGCCTGATCAAGAGTAAAGAAAAGTTGGTGCTAATTCCGAGACTTATGG